>NW_027316167.1:2521659-2706659 GCF_026437365.1 Eucyclogobius newberryi
GCAGAGGAGGGGTGAGGGTGCAGAGGAGGGGTGAAGGTGCAGAGGAGGGGGTGAGGGTGCAGAGGTGGGGTGAAGGTGCAGAGGAGGGGTGAGGGGTGCAGAGGAGGGGTGAGGGTGCAGCGGTGGAGTGAGGGTGCAGAAGAGGAGTGAGGGTGCAGAGGAGGGGTGAGGGTGCAGCGGTGGAGTGAGGGTGCAGAAGAGGAGTGAGGGTGCAGAGGAGGGGTGAGGGTGCAGCGGTGGAGTGAGGGTGCAGAAGAGGAGTGAGGGTGCAGAGGAGGGGTGAGGGTGCAGCGGTGGAGTGAGGGTGCAGAAGAGGGAGTGAGGGTGCAGAGGAGGGGTGAGGGTGCAGAGGTGGGGTGAGGGTGCAGAGGAGGGGTGAGGGTGCAGAGGAGGGGTGAGGGTGCAGAGAGGGGTGAGGGTGCAGAGGAGGGGTGAGGGTGCAGAGGAGGGGTGAGGGTGCAGAGGAGGGGTGAAGGTGCAGAGGAGGGGTGAGGGTGCAGAGGTGGGGAGAAGGTGCAGAGGAGGGGTGAGGGTGCAGAGGAGGGGTGAGGGTGCAGAGGTGGGGTGAGGGTGCAGAGGAGGGGTGAAGGTACAGAGGAGGGGTGAGGGTGCAGAGGAGGGGTGAGGATGCAGAGGAGGGGTGAGGGTGCAGAGGTGGGGTGAAGGTGCAGAGGAGGGGTGAGGGTGCAGAGGTGGGGTGAAGGTGCAGAGGAGGGGTGAGGGTGCAGAGGTGGGGTGAAGGTGCAGAGGAGGGGTGAGGGTGCAGAGGAGGGGTGAGGGTGCAGAGGAGGGGTGAAGGTGCAGAGGAGGGGTGAGGGTGCAGAGGAGGGGTGAGGGTGCAGAGGAGGAGTGAGGGTGCAGAGGAGGAGTGAGGGTGCAGAGGAAAAGTGAGGGTGCAGAGGAAAAGTGAGGGTACAGAGGAGTGTTGAGGGTGCAGAGGTGGGGTGAGGATGCAGAGGAGGAGGGTAAAGAGGAGGGGTGAGGGTACAGAGGTGGAGTGAGGGTGCAGAGGAGGAGTGAGGGTGCAGAGGAAAAGTGAGGGCGCAGAGGAAAAGTGAGGGTACAGAGGAGGAGTGAGGGTGCAGAGGTGGGGTGAGGGTGCAGAGGTGGGGTGAGGATGCAGAGGAGGAGGGTAAAGAGGAGGGGTGAGGTTACAGAGGAGGAGTGAGGGTGCAGAGGAGGCGTGAGGGTAAAGAGGAGAAGTGTACACAAGCAGCTCTGCTTATGGACGTCTATGTAAGTCTCTCCATGGCCTAGCACCAAAGTACATTTTGGACTCTGAGGACCTCCTGCCGGTGCTAGAGTCAGGACTCCTGCCGGTGCTAGAGTCAGGACTCCTGCCGGTGCTAGAGTCAGGACTCCTGCCGGTGCTAGAGTCAGGACTCCTGCCGGTGCTAGAGTCAGGACTCCTGCCGGTGCTAGAGTCAGGACTCCTGCCGGTGCTAGAGTCAGGACTCCTGCCGGTGCTAGAGTCAGGACTCTGCGGTGCTAGAGTCAGGACTCCTGCCGGTGCTAGAGTCAGGACTCCTGCCGGTGCTAGAGTCAGGACTCCTGCCGGTGCTAGAGTCAGGACTCCTGCCGGTGCTAGAGTCAGGACTCCTGCCGGTGCTAGAGTCAGGACTAAACATGTATGAAATGTGTTCTACAGATAAATTTGCCTTAAAACTGTAAAAGTGACAAAAACAGATTCAAGTGAATTAAAAAGCTGAAGTAACTGGATAAAACTGCAGCGAGTTAAAAGTGTCTGCTTCAGTCACAGGAGGTACACACGGGCCCCCAGGGGCCTCGCTCTGTCCTGTGCTTTTGGAGGTTAGTTTGAGGTGTTTGCTGTGTTTTCAGGATGGAGACACAGAATGTCGGCCTCTGCTCTGTCCCTCGCTCAGCTGCAGTTACACGGCGCTGCCACAGGGGGCGTGCTGTCCACGCTGCGTGTCGGGTCCCTGTGGGGCCCAGCAGGGCCCGGCCTCGGCCCTCGGCCAGAGCTGCAGAGACCAGAGCGGCTCCGAGCGGCTCCACGGAGACTCCTGGCACCAGCCGCACTCGCCCTGCACAGCCTGCCACTGCAAGGTACAAGTACTCCCAAGTACTCACAAGTATTAACAAGTACTCACAAGTACTCACAAGTATTAACAAGTACTCACAAGTACTACCAAGTACTCACAAGTACTCACAAGCACTCACAAGTACTACCAAGTACTCACTAGTACTCACAAGTACTCACACGTATTCACAAGTACTCACTATTACTACCAAGTACTCACAAGTACTCACAAGTACTCAAAAGCACTCACTAGTACTCACAAGTACTCACAAGCACTCAAAAGTACTACCAAGTACTCACAAGTACTCACAAGTACTACCAAGTACTCACAAGTATTAACAAGTACTCACAAGTACTACCAAGTACTACCAAGTACTCACAAGTACTCACAAGTATTAACAAGTACTACCAAGTACTCACAAGTACTACCAAGTACTCACAAATACTCACAAGTACTACCAAGTACTCACAAGTACTACCAAGTACTACCAAGTATTACCAAGTACTCACAAGTACTACAGAGTACTCACAAGTACAACCAAGTACTCACAAGTACTACCAAGTACTCACAAGTACTACCAAGTACTACCAAGTACTACCAAGTACTCACAAGTACTACCAAGTACTCACAAATACTCACAAGTACTCACAAGTACTACCAAGTACTACCAAGTACTCACAAGTACTACCAAGTACTCACAAATACTCACAAGTACTACCAAGTACTCACAAGTACTACCAAGTATTACCAAGTACTCACAAGTACTACAGAGTACTCACAAGTACTCACAAGCACTCACAAGAACTACCAAGTACTCACAAGTACTCAAAAGTACTACCAAGTACTACCAAGTAATCACAAGTACTCACAAGCACTCACAAGTACAACCAAGCACTCACAAGTACTCACAAGTACTACCAAGTACTCACAAGTACTCACAAGCACTATCAAGTACAACCAAGTACTCACAAGTACTCACAAGTACTCACAAGTACTACCAAGTACTCACAAGTACTCACAAGCACTCACAAGTACTCACAAGCACTATCAAGTACAACCAAGTACTCACAAGTACTCACAAGTACTACCAAGTACTCACAAGTACTCACAAGCACTCACAAGTATTAACAAGTACTACCAAGTACTCACAAGCACTACCAAGTACAACCAAGTACTCACAAGTACTCATAAGTACTACCAAGTACTCAGAAGTACTACCAAGTACTCACAAGTACTACCAAGTACTACCAAGTACTCACAAGTACTCACAAATACTAAAGCATGTGGTGTGTACTACAGAGTCTGAGATGTTTCACTTCAGCTGAAAAAACTCTTCTAAAAATAAATAAAAATGATGTGAAAACTCAACGTGCCAAAGAGCTTCAGAGCTTTAGAGCTTTAGAGCTTTAGAGCTTCAGAGCGTCAGAGCTTTAGAGCTTCAGAGCTTTAGAGCTTCAGAGCTTTAGAGCTTTAGAGCTTTAGAGCTTTAGAGCTTTAGATCTTCAGAGCTTTAGAGCTTTAGAGCTTCAGAGCGTCAGAGCTTTAGAGCTTCAGAGCTTCAGAGCTTCAGAGCTTTAGAGCTTCAGAGCTTTAGAGCTTCAGAGCTTTAGAGCTTCAGAGCTTTAGAGCTTTAGAGCTTTAGATCTTCAGAGCTTTAGAGCTTTAGAGCTTCAGAGCGTCAGAGCTTTAGAGCTTCAGAGCTTTAGAGCTTCAGAGCTTTAGAGCTTTAGAGCTTTAGAGCTTTAGAGCTTTAGATCTTCAGAGCTTTAGAGCTTTAGAGCTTCAGAGCGTCAGAGCTTTAGAGCTTCAGAGCTTCAGAGCTTCAGAGCTTTAGAGCTTCAGAGCTTTAGAGCTTCAGAGCTTTAGATCTTCAGAGCTTTAGAGCTTTAGAGCTTCAGAGCGTCAGAGCTTTAGAGCTTCAGAGCTTCAGAGCTTCAGAGCTTTAGAGCTTCAGAGCTTTAGAGCTTTAGAGCTTCAGAGCTTTAGAGCTTTAGAGCTTCAGAGCTTTAGAGCTTCAGAGCTTCAGAGCTTTAGAGCTTCAGAGCGTCAGAGCTTTAGAGCTTTAGAGCTTCAGAGCTTTAGTGCTTTAGAGCTTCAGAGCTTTAGAGCTTCAGAGCTTTAGAGCTTTAGAGCTTCAGAGCTTTAGAGCTTCAGAGCTTCAGGGCTTTAGAGCTTTAGAGCTTTAGAGCTTCAGAGATCTTCAGAGCTTTAGAGCTTTAGATCTTCAGAGCTTTAGAGCTTTAGAGCTTTAGATCTTCAGAGCTTTAGAGCTTTAGATCTTCAGAGCTTCAGAGGTTTAGAGCTTTAGAGCTTTAGATCTTCAGAGCTTTAGAGCTTTAGAACTTTAGAACTTCAGAGCTTTAGATCTTTAGAGCTTCAGAGCTTTAGATCTTCAGAGCTTTAGAGCTTTAGAACTTTAGAACTTCAGAGATTTAGATCTTCAGAGCTTCAGAGCTTTAGAGCTTTAGACCTTTAGAGCTTCAGAGATTTAGATCTTCAGAGCTTTAGAGCTTTAGAGCTTTAGATCTTTAGAGCTTCAGAGCTTTAGAGCTTTAGAGCTTTAGAGCTTTAGAGCTTTAGATCTTTAGAGCTTCAGAGCTTTAGAGCTTTAGAGCTTCAGAGCAAATTCTACAATAAAAAAGACAAATTAAAAGTTTTATTTCAAACTTTTTTGATTTTCCTCAGAACGGAAACGTTTGCTGTTCCATCGACTTGGACTGTCTCCAGAACAACTGAGGCCTCCAGACCTCCTCCTCCAGACCTCCTCCTCCAGACCTCCTCCTCCAGACCTCCTCCTCTAGACCTCCTCCTCCAGACCTCCTCCTCCAGACCTCCTCCTCCAGACCTCCTCCTCCAGACCTCCTCCTCCAGATCCTCCTCCAGACCTCCTCCTCCAGACCTCCTCCTCTAGACCTCCTCCTCCAGACCTCCTCCTCCAGACCTCCTCCTCCAGACCTCCTCCTCCAGACCTCCTCCTCCAGATCCTCCTCCAGACCTCCTCCTCCAGATCCTCCTCTAGACCTCCTCCTCCAGACCTCCTCCTCCAGATCCTCCTCTAGACCTCCTCCTCCAGACCTCCTCCTCCAGACCTCCTCCTCCAGACCTCCTCCTCCAGACCTCCTCCAGACCTCCTCCTCCAGACCTCCTCCTCCAGACCTCCTCCTCCAGACCTCCTCCAGACCTCCTCCTCCAGATCCTCCTCCAGACCTCCTCCTCCAGATCCTCCTCCAGAACTCTGGTTTAGTCCTGGTTTGTCAGTGTAAATGTTCCTGGTTCCATCTCACCTCTGATATCTAGACTTGGGGCCGGTTCCAGGGGCCCCTGGCCTCACAGGGGCCCCTCCTCTCACAGGGGCCCCTCCTCTCACAGTGGCCCCTCCTCTCACAGGGCCCCACCTCTCACAGGGCCCCTCCTCTCACAGGGGCCCCTCCTCTCACAGGGGCCCCTCCTCTCACAGGGGCCCCTCCTCTCACAGTGGCCCCTCCTCTCACAGGGCCCCACCTCTCACAGGGCCCCACCTCTCACAGGGCCCCACCTCTCACAGGGGCCCCTCCTCTCACAGTGCCCCCCCCTCTCACAGGGCCCCACCTCTCACAGGGCCCCACCTCTCACAGGGCCCCACCTCTCACAGGGGCCCCTCCTCTCACAGTGGCCCCTCCTCTCACAGGGCCCCACCTCTCACAGGGCCCCACCTCTCACAGGGGCCCCTCCTCTCACAGTGGCCCCTCCTCTCACAGTGGCCCCTCCTCTCACAGGGCCCCACCTCTCACAGGGCCCCACCTCTCACAGGGCCCCACCTCTCACAGGGCCCCACCTCTCACAGGGCCCCACCTCTCACAGGGCCCCACCTCTCACAGGGGCCCCTCCTCTCACAGTGGCCCCTCCTCTCACAGGGCCCCACCTCTCACAGGGCCCCACCTCTCACAGGGCCCCACCTCTCACAGGGCCCCACCTCTCACAGGGCCCCACCTCTCACAGGGCCCCACCTCTCACAGGGCCCCACCTCTCACAGGGCCCCACCTCTCACAGGGCCCCACCTCTCACAGGGCCCCACCTCTCACAGGGCCCCACCTCTCACAGGGGCCCCTCCTCTCACAGGGGCCTTAGCGCTGCCTCTGCTGACTTCATATTTCATGGTGTTCTTTGTGACTTGTTCTTCATCTGAACTCTAACGTTTCCATTAGAGTTTTGATGACTGTTGTTTGTTTGTTTGTTTGTTTGTTTGTTTGTTGTGTGCGTTAGTTGGAGCGGCTGTAAATACGGTGTAAAAACAGAAAGATAAAATGTGAATAGTTCTCACACTTCTTTTTTAAACACTTTAGAACATTTTGGTTTATGGTGTTTTAGACTCAGATTCTTCGTGTCAGATGCCCTCCTGCGTCCCACGTCCTGCGTCCCACGTCCTGCGTCCCACGTCCTGCGTCCCACGTCCTACGTCCCACGTCCTGCGTCCCACGTCCCGCGTCCCACGTCCCGCGTCCCACGTCCCGCCCGCGTCCCGCCCGCGTCCCGCCCGCATCCCACATCCCACGTCCCGCTTCCCTCTCGCGTCCCGCCCGTGTCCCGCGTCCTGCCCGCGTCCCGCCCCGCGCTCAGGCCTTGTTTGTCCAGGGGCGTAAACTGTGGGCGGTGACCGGGGTTTGTGGGCGGTGATCGGGGTTTGTGGGCGTGTTTAGTTCCTCTTGAGCAGCTCAAACTGGTCAAAAGAGAAAGTAAATGAGGAAGTGGGCGGGGCTGTGAGAGGCGTGACAGTTGGCTGGGGGCACATGTGCGCCCTCTGGTGGCACTGTTGTGTTTTACAACACAAATGTTGAGCATTAAATGGTTCATCGTAGAAACCAAGAGGGAAAAATATGAGAGACAGGGACACATGAGGACGGGAGGGACACATGAGGACGTGAGGGACACATGAGGACGGGAGGGACACATGAGGACGGGAGGGACACATGAGGACGGGAGGGACACATGAGGACAAGAGGGACACATGAGGACGGGAGGGCGTCTGACGCAGTCTTTAATTACTCGTCCTGTTTTGTGTCCTTCAAAGAGAAAACAGACAAAAGTACATCGCGTTTCCTACGGAGAGGTTCGTCCCGGGGTCGTCCCGGGGTCGTCCCGGGGTCGTCCCGGGGTCGTCCCGGGGTCGTCCCGGGGTCGTCCGTTGATTCTTTGAGTTTTGTGACTTTCTTCGCACAGCGGCCTGAAGTGAACGTGTAAAATAGTGAAACATGGACCAGCACAAACGTGACGTGACGTCATGTGACGTGTCATGTGACGTGTCATGTGACGTGTCATGTGACGTGTCATGTGACGTGTCATGTGACCTGCTGTACAGACGTTCATTTAATAAAGATTTCAGTTGTTTACTTTAACGAGACGTGTCGTCTTTATTCTATTATTAACAGTGGCTCATCTGGGACTCGTGACTCTGTGTTTCATCTGTTTTAGTTTCAGCTGTTTTAGTTTCAAGGACGGAACCAGGACAGAACAAGGACAGAACAAGGACAGAACCAAGACAGAACCAGGACAGAACAAGGACAGAACCAGGACAGAACAAGGACAGAACAAGGACAGAACCAGGACAGAACAAGGACAAAACAAGGACAAAACAAGGACAGAACCAGGACAGAACAAGGACAAAACAAGGACAGAACAAGGACAGAACCAGGACAGAGCCAGGACAGAACAAGGACAGAACAAGGACGGAACAAGGACGGAACAAGGACGGAACCAGGACGGAACAAGGACGGAACAAGGACAGAACCAGGACAGAACAAGGACAGAGCCAGGACAGAGCAAGGACAAAACAAGGACAGAACAAGGACAAAACAAGGACAGAACAAGGACAGAACCAGGACAGAACAAGGACAGAACCAGGACGGAACAAGGACGGAACAAGGACGGAACAAGGACAGAGCCAGGACAGAACAAGGACAGAACAAGGACGGAACTAGGACGGAACAAGGACGGAACCAGGACGGAACAAGGACGGAACAAGACAGAACCAGGACAGAACAAGGACAGAGCCAGGACAGAACCAGGACAGAACAAGGACAGAACCAGGACAGAGCAAGGAAAAAACAAGGACAGAACAAGGACAAAACAAGGACAGAACAAGGACAGAACCAGGACAGAACAAGGACAGAACCAGGACGGAACAAGGACGGAACAAGGACGGAACAAGGACAGAGCCAGGACAGAACAAGGACAGAACAAGGACGGAACTAGGACGGAACAAGGACGGAACCAGGACGGAACAAGGACGGAACAAGGACAGAACCAGGACAGAACAAGGACAGAACCAGGACAGAGCAAGGACAAAACAAGGACAGAACAAGGACAGAACCAGGACAGAACAAGGACAGAGCCAGGACAGAACAAGGACAGAACCAGGACAGAGCAAGGACAAAACAAGGACAGAACAAGGACAAAACAAGGACAGAACAAGGACAGAACCAGGACAGAACAAGGACAAAACAAGGACAGAACCAGGACAGAACCAGGACAGAGCCAGGACAGAACCAGGACAGAGCCAGGACAGAACCAGGACGGAACAAGGACGGAACAAGGACAGAACCAGGACAGAGCAAGGACAAAACAAGGACAGAACAAGGACAAAACAAGGACAGAACAAGGACAGAACCAGGACAGAGCCAGGACAGAACAAGGACACGACTTCTTTTGTGTCACTTTGCAACAAAACAAGTGTCAAAGCAGTCCCCCGAGTCCCCCAAGTCCCTCGAGTCCCCCGAGTACCCCAAGTCCCTCGAGTCCCCCGAGTCCCCCAAGTCCCTCGAGTACACATGATACTAAGTACACATGATACACAAGTACACATGATGAACAAGTACACATGATACTAAGTACACATGATACACAAGTACACATGATACACATGATACACAAGTACACATGATACTCAAGTACACATGATACTAAGTACACATGATACACAAGTACACATGATACACAAGTACACATGATACTAAGTACACATGATACACAAGTACACATGATACACATGATACACAAGTACACATGATACTCAAGTACACATGATACTAAGTACACATGATACACAAGTACACACAATACTCAAGTACACATTATACTAACTACACATGATACACAAGTACACATGATACACAAGTACACATGATACTAAGTACACATGATACTCAAGTACACATCATACTAGGTACACATGATACACAAGTACACATGATACTAAGTACGCATGATACTCAAGTACACATGATACACAAGTACACATAATACTCAAGTACACATCATACTAACTACATATGATACACAAGTACACATGATACACAAGTACACATGATACTAAGTACACATGATACACAAGTACACATGATACTAAGTACACATGATACACAAGTACACATAATACTAAGTACACATGATACACAAGTACACATAATACACAAGTACAAATCATACTAAGTACACTTAAGTACACATACTAAGTACACATCATACTCAAGTACACATACTAAGTACACATTATACTCAAGTACACATACTAAAGTACACATCATACTGAGTACACGTGATGAATACTGAGCCCCAAATTGACAGTTTCAGCTTTGGTTTATTGATCAAGTCGATGACAGGTTTATCTCAAACACTCAGAGAAACCAGGAATCAAACCCACCACCTCCTCACAGCGGGCAGGAGGACGACCACTGTGACACGCTGACGCTTTTATCTGACCCGTGAGTGAAGCTTGTCTCTGGTGGCACCGGGAGGTCTCACTCCATTAAAAAACTGTCAGTCAGAGCTCCAGAGAGAGGCAGCGCTGGGCAGGTGTGTGTGCCCAGGATGGTTTTGGACCTGGTTCAGACTTGGTTCAGTCCTTGTTTAGACCGGGTTTAGACCTGGTTTGGACCTGGTTTAGTCCTTGTTAAGACCTGGTTTAGTCCTTGTTAAGACCTGGTTTAGTCCTGGTTCGGACCTGGTTTAGTCCTGGTTCAGACCTGGTTTAGACCTGGTTTAGATCTGGTTTAGTCCTGGTTTGGACCTGGTTTAGTCCTTGTTAAGACCTGGTTTAGTCCTTGTTAAGACCTGGTTTAGTCCTGGTTCGGACCTGGTTTAGTCCTGGTTCGGACCTGGTTTAGTCCTGGTTCAGACCTGGTTAAGACCTGGTTCAGATCTGGTTTAGACCTGGTTTAGATCTGGTTAAGACCTGGTTCAGACCTGGTTCAGACCTGGTTTAGTCCTGGTTTAGACCTGGTTCAGACCTGGTTTAGACCTGGTTTAGACCTGGTTTAGTCCTGGTTTAGTCCTGGTTTAGTCCTGGTTTAGACCTGGTTTAGACCTGGTTTAGACCTGGTTCAGACCTGGTTTAGACCTGGTTTAGTTCTTGTTTAGTCCTGGTTTTGTTCTTGTTTAGACCTGGTTTAGTCCTTGTTTAGACCTGGTTTAGTCCTGGTTTAGACCTGGTTTAGTCCTGGTTTAGTCCTGGTTTAGTCCTGGTTTAGTCCTGGTTTAGACCTGGTTTAGTCCTGGTTTAGACCTGGTTTAGACCTGGTTTAGACCTGGTTTAGTCCTTGTTTAGTCCTGGTTTAGACCTGGTTTAGACCTGGTTTAGTCCTGGTTTAGTCCTGGTTTAGACCTGGTTTAGTCCTGGTTTAGACCTGGTTTAGTCCTGGTTTAGACCTGGTTTAGACCTGGTTTAGTCCTGGTTTAGACCTGGTTTAGTCCTGGTTTAGACCTGGTTTAGACCTGGTTTAGTCCTGTTTTAGACCTGATTTAGTCCTGGTTTAGACCTGGTTTGGACCTGGTTTAGTCCTGGTTTAGTCCTGGTTTAGACCTGGTTTAGACCTGGTTTAGTCCTGGTTTAGACCTGGTTTAGACCTGGTTCAGACCTGGTTAAACCCTGGTTTAGTCCTGGTTTAGACCTGGTTTAGTCCTGGTTCGGACCTGGTTTAGTCCTGGTTCAGACCTGGTTTAGACCTGGTTTAGTCCTGGTTCGGACCTGGTTTAGTCCTGGTTCAGACCTGGTTTAGACCTGGTTTAGTCCTGGTTTAGACCTGGTTTAGACCTGGTTAAGACGTGGTTCAGACCTGGTTTAGACCTGGTTTAGTCCTGGTTTAGACCTGGTTTAGACCTGGTTTGGACCTGGTTTAGTCCTGGTTCAGACCTGGTTCAGACCTGGTTTAGTCCTGTTTTAGACCTGGTTTAGTCCTGGTTTAGTCCTGGTTTAGACCTGGTTTAGTCCTGGTTCAGACCTGGTTTAGACCTGGTTTTGTCCTGGTTTAGATCTGGTTTAGATCTGGTTAAGACCTGGTTTAGACCTGTTTTAGACCTGGTTTAGTCCTGGTTTAGTCCTGGTTTAGTCCTGGTTTAGACCTGGTTTAGTCCTGGTTTAGACCTGGTTTAGTCCTGGTTTAGTCCTGGTTTGGACCTGGTTTAGTCCTGGTTTAGACCTGGTTTAGACCTGGTTTAGTCCTGGTTTAGTCCTGGTTCAGACCTGGTTCAGACCTGGTTTAGTCCTGTTTTAGACCTGGTTTAGTCCTGGTTTAGTCCTGGTTTAGTCTTGGTTTAGTCCTGGTTTAGATCTGGTTTAGTCCTGGTTTAGACCTGTTTTAGACCTGGTTTATTCCTGGTTTAGACCTGGTTTAGACCTGATTTAGTCCTGGTTTAGACCTGGTTTAGACCTGGTTTAGACCTGGTTTGGACCTGGTTTAGTCCTGGTTTAGTCCTGGTTTAGACCTGGTTTAGACCTGGTTTAGTCCTGGTTTAGACCTGGTTTAGACCTGGTTCAGACCTGGTTAAACCCTGGTTTAGTCCTGGTTTAGACCTGGTTTAGTCCTGGTTCGGACCTGGTTTAGTCCTGGTTCAGACCTGGTTTAGACCTGGTTTAGTCCTGGTTCGGACCTGGTTTAGTCCTGGTTCAGACCTGGTTTAGACCTGGTTTAGACCTGGTTTAGACCTGGTTAAGACGTGGTTCAGACCTGGTTTAGTCCTGGTTTAGTCCTGGTTCAGACCTTCTTTAGTCTAGGTTTAGTCCTGGTTTGGACCTGGTTTAGTCCTGGTTCAGACCTGGTTCAGACCTGGTTTAGTCCTGTTTTAGACCTGGTTTAGTCCTGGTTTAGTCCTGGTTTAGACCTGGTTTAGTCCTGGTTCAGACCTGGTTTAGACCTGGTTTTGTCCTGGTTTAGATCTGGTTTAGATCTGGTTAAGACCTGGTTTAGACCTGTTTTAGACCTGGTTTAGTCCTGGTTTAGTCCTGGTTTAGTCCTGGTTTAGACCTGGTTTAGTCCTGGTTTAGACCTGGTTTAGTCCTGGTTTAGTCCTGGTTTGGACCTGGTTTAGTCCTGGTTTAGACCTGGTTTAGACCTGGTTTAGTCCTGGTTTAGTCCTGGTTCAGACCTGGTTCAGACCTGGTTTAGTCCTGTTTTAGACCTGGTTTAGTCCTGGTTTAGTCCTGGTTTAGTCTTGGTTTAGTCCTGGTTTAGATCTGGTTTAGTCCTGGTTTAGACCTGTTTTAGACCTGGTTTATTCCTGGTTTAGACCTGATTTAGACCTGGTTTAGTCCTGGTTTGGACCTGGTTCGGACCTGGTTTAGACCTGGTTTAGACCTGGTTTAGACCTGGTTTAGACCTGCTTTAGTCCTGGTATAGACCTTGTTTGGACCGGGTTTAGACCTGGTTTAGACCTGGTTTAGTCCTAGTTTAGACCTGGTTTAGACCTGGTTTAGTCCTGGTTCAGACCTGGTTTAGACCTGGTTTAGACCTGGTTTAGTCCTGGTTTGGACCTGGTTCAGTCCTGGTTTAGTCCTGGTTTAGACCTGGTTTAGACCTGGTTTAGACCTGGTTTGGACCTGGTTTAGTCCTGGTTTAGACCTGGTTTAGACCTGGTTCAGACCTGGTTTAGACCTGGTTCAGACCTGGTTTAGACCTGGTTCAGACCTCGTCAGACCTGGTTTAGTCCTGGTTTAGACCTGGTTTAGTCCTGGTATAGTCCTGGTTTAGTCCTTGTTTAGACCTGGTTTAGTCCTGGTTTGGACCTGGTTTAGTCCTAGTTTAGACCTGGTTTAGTCCTGGTTCGGACCTGGTTCGGACCTGGTTCAAACCTGGTTCGGACCTGGTTTAGACCTGGTTCAGACCTGGTTTAGTCCTGGTTTAGACCTGGTTTAGTCCTGGTTTAGACCTGGTTTAGACCTGGTTTGGACCTTATTCAGACCTGGTTTAGTCCTGGTTTAGTCCTGGTTCAGACCTAGTTTAGTCCTGGTTTAGTCCTGGTTTAGTCCTGCTTTAGACCTGGTTTAGACCTGGTTTAGTCCTGGTTTAGACCTGGTTTAGTCCTGGTTCAGACCTAGTTTAGTCCTGGTTTAGTCCTGGTTTAGTCCTGCTTTAGACCTGGTTTAGACCTGGTTCAGACCTAGTTTAGTCCTGGTTTAGTCCTGGTTTAGTCCTGCTTTAGACCTGGTTTAGACCTGGTTTAGTCCTGCTTTAGACCTGGTTTAGACCTGGTTTAGTCCTGGTTTAGACCTGGTTTAGTCCTGGTTTAGACCTGGTTTGGACCTGGTTTGGACCTGGTTCAGACCTTCTTTAGTCCTTGTTTAGTCCTGGTTTAGACCTGGTTAAGACCTGGTTTAGTCCTGGTTCAGACCTGGTTTAGTCCTGGTTTAGTTCTAGTTTAGACCTGGTTTAGACCTGGTTTAGACCTAGTTTAGTCCTGGTTTATTCCTGGTTTAGTCCTGCTTTAGACCTGGTTTAGACCTGGTTTAGACCTGGTTTAGTCCTGGTTCAGACCTGGTTTAGTCCTGGTTTATTCCTGGTTTAGTCCTGCTTTAGACCTGGTTTAGACCTGGTTTAGTCCTGGTTTAGTCCTGGTTTAGACCTGGTTTAGTCCTGGTTTAGACCTGGTTTAGTCCTGGTTTAGACCTGGTTTAGTCCTGGTTTAGACCTGGTTCAGACCTGGTTTAGACCTGGTTTAGTCCTGGTTTTTGTCCTGGTTTGGATCTGGTTTAGACCTGGTTTAGACCTGGTTTAGTCCTGGTTTAGTCCTGGTTTAGTCCTGGTTTAGAACTGGTTTAGTCCTGGTTTAGGCCTGTTTTAGACCTGGTTTTGTCCTGGTTTAGATCATGTTTAGACCTGGTTTAGACCTGGTTTAGACCTGGTTTGGGACCTGGTTTAGACCTGGTTTGGACCTGGTTTAGTCCTGGTTTAGTCCTGGTTTAGTCCTGGTTTAGACCTGGTTTAGTCCTGGTTTAGACCTGGTTTAGACCTGGTTTTGTCCTGGTTTAGATCATGTTTAGACCTGGTTTAGTCCTGGTTTAGTCCTGGTTTAGTCCTGGTTTAGACCTGGTTTAGTCCTAGTTTAGACCTGGTTTAGACCTGGTTTAGTCCTGGTTCAGACCTGGTTTAGACCTGGTTTAGACCTGGTTTAGTCCTGGTTTGGACCTGGTTCAGTCCTGGTTTAGTCCTGGTTTAGACCTGGTTTAGACCTGGTTTAGACCTGGTTTAGACCTGGTTTAGACCTGGTTCAGACCTGGTTTAGACCTGGTTCAGACCTGGTTTAGACCTGGTTCAGACCTCGTCAGACCTGGTTTAGTCCTGGTTTAGACCTGGTTTAGTCCTGGTTCAAACCTGGTTTAGACCTGGTATAGTCCTGGTTTAGTCCTTGTTTAGACCTGGTTTAGTCCTGGTTTGGACCTGGTTTAGTCCTAGTTTAGACCTGGTTTAGTCCTGGTTCGGACCTGGTTCGGACCTGGTTCAAACCTGGTTCGGACCTGGTTTAGACCTGGTTCAGACCTGGTTTAGTCCTGGTTTAGACCTGGTTTAGTCCTGGTTTAGACCTGGTTTAGACCTGGTTTGGACCTTATTCAGACCTGGTTTAGTCCTGGTTTAGTCCTGGTTCAGACCTAGTTTAGTCCTGGTTTAGTCCTGGTTTAGTCCTGCTTTAGACCTGGTTTAGACCTGGTTTAGTCCTGGTTTAGTCCTGGTTTAGACCTGGTTCAGACCTGGTTTAGACCTGGTTTAGACCTGGTTTAGTCCTGGTTTAGTCCTGGTTTAGTCCTGGTTTAGACCTGGTTTAGACCTGGTTTAGACCTGGTTCAGACCTGGTTTAGACCTGGTTTAGTTCTTGTTTAGTCCTGGTTTTGTTCTTGTTTAGACCTGGTTTAGTCCTTGTTTAGACCTGGTTTAGTCCTGGTTTAGACCTGGTTTAGTCCTGGTTTAGTCCTGGTTTAGTCCTGGTTTAGTCCTGGTTTAGACCTGGTTTAGTCCTGGTTTAGACCTGGTTTAGACCTGGTTTAGACCTGGTTTAGTCCTTGTTTAGTCCTGGTTTAGACCTGGTTTAGACCTGGTTTAGTCCTGGTTTAGTCCTGGTTTAGACCTGGTTTAGTCCTGGTTTAGACCTGGTTTAGTCCTGGTTTAGACCTGGTTTAGACCTGGTTTAGTCCTGGTTTAGACCTGGTTTAGTCCTGGTTTAGACCTGGTTTAGACCTGGTTTAGTCCTGTTTTAGACCTGATTTAGTCCTGGTTTAGACCTGGTTTGGACCTGGTTTAGTCCTGGTTTAGTCCTGGTTTAGACCTGGTTTAGACCTGGTTTAGTCCTGGTTTAGACCTGGTTTAGACCTGGTTCAGACCTGGTTAAACCCTGGTTTAGTCCTGGTTTAGACCTGGTTTAGTCCTGGTTCGGACCTGGTTTAGTCCTGGTTCAGACCTGGTTTAGACCTGGTTTAGTCCTGGTTCGGACCTGGTTTAGTCCTGGTTCAGACCTGGTTTAGACCTGGTTTAGTCCTGGTTTAGACCTGGTTTAGACCTGGTTAAGACGTGGTTCAGACCTGGTTTAGACCTGGTTTAGTCCTGGTTTAGACCTGGTTTAGACCTGGTTTGGACCTGGTTTAGTCCTGGTTCAGACCTGGTTCAGACCTGGTTTAGTCCTGTTTTAGACCTGGTTTAGTCCTGGTTTAGTCCTGGTTTAGACCTGGTTTAGTCCTGGTTCAGACCTGGTTTAGACCTGGTTTTGTCCTGGTTTAGATCTGGTTTAGATCTGGTTAAGACCTGGTTTAGACCTGTTTTAGACCTGGTTTAGTCCTGGTTTAGTCCTGGTTTAGTCCTGGTTTAGACCTGGTTTAGTCCTGGTTTAGACCTGGTTTAGTCCTGGTTTAGTCCTGGTTTGGACCTGGTTTAGTCCTGGTTTAGACCTGGTTTAGACCTGGTTTAGTCCTGGTTTAGTCCTGGTTCAGACCTGGTTCAGACCTGGTTTAGTCCTGTTTTAGACCTGGTTTAGTCCTGGTTTAGTCCTGGTTTAGTCTTGGTTTAGTCCTGGTTTAGATCTGGTTTAGTCCTGGTTTAGACCTGTTTTAGACCTGGTTTATTCCTGGTTTAGACCTGGTTTAGACCTGATTTAGTCCTGGTTTAGACCTGGTTTAGACCTGGTTTAGACCTGGTTTGGACCTGGTTTAGTCCTGGTTTAGTCCTGGTTTAGACCTGGTTTAGACCTGGTTTAGTCCTGGTTTAGACCTGGTTTAGACCTGGTTCAGACCTGGTTAAACCCTGGTTTAGTCCTGGTTTAGACCTGGTTTAGTCCTGGTTCGGACCTGGTTTAGTCCTGGTTCAGACCTGGTTTAGACCTGGTTTAGTCCTGGTTCGGACCTGGTTTAGTCCTGGTTTAGACCTGGTTTAGACCTGGTTAAGACGTGGTTCAGACCTGGTTTAGTCCTGGTTTAGTCCTGGTTCAGACCTTCTTTAGTCTAGGTTTAGTCCTGGTTTAGACCTGGTTTAGTCCTGTTTTAGACCTGGTTTAGTCCTGGTTTAGTCCTGGTTTAGACCTGGTTTAGTCCTGGTTCAGACCTGGTTTAGACCTGGTTTTGTCCTGGTTTAGATCTGGTTTAGATCTGGTTAAGACCTGGTTTAGACCTGTTTTAGACCTGGTTTAGTCCTGGTTTAGTCCTGGTTTAGTCCTGGTTTAGACCTGGTTTAGTCCTGGTTTAGACCTGGTTTAGTCCTGGTTTAGTCCTGGTTTGGACCTGGTTTAGTCCTGGTTTAGACCTGGTTTAGACCTGGTTTAGTCCTGGTTTAGTCCTGGTTCAGACCTGGTTCAGACCTGGTTTAGTCCTGTTTTAGACCTGGTTTAGTCCTGGTTTAGTCCTGGTTTAGTCTTGGTTTAGTCCTGGTTTAGATCTGGTTTAGTCCTGGTTTAGACCTGTTTTAGACCTGGTTTATTCCTGGTTTAGACCTGGTTTAGACCTGATTTAGACCTGGTTTAGTCCTGGTTTGGACCTGGTTCGGACCTGGTTTAGACCTGGTTTAGACCTGGTTTAGACCTGGTTTAGTCCTGGTTTAGTCCTGGTTTAGACCTGGTTTAGTCCTGGTTTAGACCTGCTTTAGTCCTGGTATAGACCTTGTTTGGACCGGGTTTAGACCTGGTTTAGACCTGGTTTAGTCCTAGTTTAGACCTGGTTTAGACCTGGTTTAGTCCTGGTTCAGACCTGGTTTAGACCTGGTTTAGACCTGGTTTAGTCCTGGTTTGGACCTGGTTCAGTCCTGGTTTAGTCCTGGTTTAGACCTGGTTTAGACCTGGTTTAGACCTGGTTTGGACCTGGTTTAGTCCTGGTTTAGACCTGGTTTAGACCTGGTTCAGACCTGGTTTAGACCTGGTTCAGACCTGGTTTAGACCTGGTTCAGACCTCGTCAGACCTGGTTTAGACCTGGTTTAGTCCTGGTTCAAACCTGGTTTAGACCTGGTATAGTCCTGGTTTAGTCCTTGTTTAGACCTGGTTTAGTCCTGGTTTGGACCTGGTTTAGTCCTAGTTTAGACCTGGTTTAGTCCTGGTTCGGACCTGGTTCAAACCTGGTTCGGACCTGGTTTAGACCTGGTTCAGACCTGGTTTAGTCCTGGTTTAGACCTGGTTTAGTCCTGGTTTAGACCTGGTTTAGACCTGGTTTGGACCTTATTCAGACCTGGTTTAGTCCTGGTTTAGTCCTGGTTCAGACCTAGTTTAGTCCTGGTTTAGTCCTGGTTTAGTCCTGCTTTAGACCTGGTTTAGACCTGGTTTAGTCCTGGTTTAGACCTGGTTTAGTCCTGGTTCAGACCTAGTTTAGTCCTGGTTTAGTCCTGGTTTAGTCCTGCTTTAGACCTGGTTTAGACCTGGTTCAGACCTAGTTTAGTCCTGGTTTAGTCCTGGTTTAGTCCTGCTTTAGACCTGGTTTAGACCTGGTTTAGTCCTGCTTTAGACCTGGTTTAGACCTGGTTTAGTCCTGGTTTAGACCTGGTTTAGTCCTGGTTTAGACCTGGTTTGGACCTGGTTTGGACCTGGTTCAGACCTTCTTTAGTCCTTGTTTAGTCCTGGTTTAGACCTGGTTAAGACCTGGTTTAGTCCTGGTTCAGACCTGGTTTAGTCCTGGTTTAGTTCTAGTTTAGACCTGGTTTAGACCTGGTTTAGACCTAGTTTAGTCCTGGTTTATTCCTGGTTTAGTCCTGCTTTAGACCTGGTTTAGACCTGGTTTAGACCTGGTTTAGTCCTGGTTCAGACCTGGTTTAGTCCTGGTTTATTCCTGGTTTAGTCCTGCTTTAGACCTGGTTTAGACCTGGTTTAGTCCTGGTTTAGTCCTGGTTTAGACCTGGTTTAGTCCTGGTTTAGACCTGGTTTAGTCCTGGTTTAGACCTGGTTCAGACCTGGTTTAGACCTGGTTTAGTCCTGGTTTAGACCTGGTTTTTGTCCTGGTTTGGATCTGGTTTAGACCTGGTTTAGACCTGGTTTAGTCCTGGTTTAGTCCTGGTTTAGTCCTGGTTTAGAACTGGTTTAGTCCTGGTTTAGACCTGTTTTAGACCTGGTTTTGTCCTGGTTTAGATCATGTTTAGACCTGGTTTAGACCTGGTTTAGACCTGGTTTGGAACCTGGTTTAGTCCTGGTTTAGACCTGGTTTAGTCCTGGTTCAGACCTGGTTTAGACCTTGTTTAGACCTGGTTTTTGTCCTGGTTTAGATCTGGTTTAGACCTGGTTTAGACCTGGTTTAGTCCTGGTTTAGTCCTGGTTTAGTCCTGGTTTAGACCTGGTTTAGTCCTGGTTTAGACCTGGTTTAGACCTGGTTTTGTCCTGGTTTAGATCATGTTTAGACCTGGTTTAGTCCTGGTTTAGTCCTGGTTTAGTCCTGGTTTAGACCTGGTTTAGTCCTAGTTTAGACCTGGTTTAGACCTGGTTTAGTCCTGGTTCAGACCTGGTTTAGACCTGGTTTAGACCTGGTTTAGTCCTGGTTTGGACCTGGTTCAGTCCTGGTTTAGTCCTGGTTTAGACCTGGTTTAGACCTGGTTTAGACCTGGTTTAGACCTGGTTTAGACCTGGTTTAGACCTGGTTCAGACCTCGTCAGACCTGGTTTAGTCCTGGTTTAGTCCTGGTTCGGACCTGGTTTAGACCTGGTTTAGACCTGGTTAAAACCTGGTTTAGACCTGGTATAGTCCTGGTTTAGTCCTTGTTTAGACCTGGTTTAGTCCTGGTTTGGACCTGGTTTAGTCCTAGTTTAGACCTGGTTTAGTCCTGGTTCGGACCTGGTTCGGACCTGGTTCAAACCTGGTTCGGACCTGGTTTAGACCTGGTTCAGACCTGGTTTAGTCCTGGTTTAGACCTGGTTTAGTCCTGGTTTAGACCTGGTTTAGACCTGGTTTGGACTTTATTCAGACCTGGTTTAGTCCTGGTTTAGTCCTGGTTCAGACCTAGTTTAGTCCTGGTTTAGTCCTGGTTTAGTCCTGCTTTAGACCTGGTTTAGACCTGGTTTAGTCCTGGTTTAGACCTGGTTTAGTCCTGGTTCAGACCTAGTTTAGTCCTGGTTTAGTCCTGGTTTAGTCCTGCTTTAGACCTGGTTTAGACCTGGTTCAGACCTAGTTTAGTCCTGGTTTAGTCCTGGTTTAGTCCTGCTTTAGACCTGGTTTAGACCTGGTTTAGTCCTGCTTTAGACCTGGTTTAGACCTGGTTTAGTCCTGGTTTAGACCTGGTTTAGTCCTGGTTTAGACCTGGTTTGGACCTGGTTTGGACCTGGTTCAGACCTTCTTTAGTCCTTGTTTAGTCCTGGTTTAGACCTGGTTAAGACCTGGTTTAGTCCTGGTTCAGACCTGGTTTAGTCCTGGTTTAGTTCTAGTTTAGACCTGGTTTAGACCTGGTTTAGACCTAGTTTAGTCCTGGTTTATTCCTGGTTTAGTCCTGCTTTAGACCTGGTTTAGACCTGGTTTAGTCCTGGTTTAGACCTGGTTTAGTCCTGGTTTAGACCTGGTTTAGTCCTGGTTTAGACCTGGTTTAGTCCTGGTTTAGACCTGGTTCAGACCTGGTTTAGACCTGGTTTAGTCCTGGTTTAGACCTGGTTTTTGTCCTGGTTTGGATCTGGTTTAGACCTGGTTTAGACCTGGTTTAGTCCTGGTTTAGTCCTGGTTTAGACCTGTTTTAGACCTGGTTTTGTCCTGGTTTAGATCATGTTTAGACCTGGTTTAGACCTGGTTTAGACCTGGTTTGGAACCTGGTTTAGACCTGGTTTGGACCTGGTTTAGTCCTGGTTTAGTCCTGGTTTAGACCTGGTTTAGACCTGGTTTAGACCTGGTTTAGTCCTGGTTCAGACCTGGTTTAGACCTTGTTTAGACCTGGTTTTTGTCCTGGTTTAGATCTGGTTTAGACCTGGTTTAGACCTGGTTTAGTCCTGGTTTAGTACTGGTTTAGTCCTGGTTTAGACCTGGTTTAGTCCTGGTTTAGACCTGGTTTAGACCTGGTTTTGTCCTGGTTTAGATCATGTTTAGACCTGGTTTAGTCCTGGTTTAGTCCTGGTTTAGTCCTGGTTTAGACCTGGTTTAGTCCTAGTTTAGACCTGGTTTAGACCTGGTTTAGTCCTGGTTCAGACCTGGTTTAGACCTGGTTTAGACCTGGTTTAGTCCTGGTTTGGACCTGGTTCAGTCCTGGTTTAGTCCTGGTTTAGACCTGGTTTAGACCTGGTTTAGACCTGGTTTGGACCTGGTTTAGTCCTGGTTTAGACCTGGTTTAGACCTGGTTCAGACCTGGTTTAGACCTGGTTCAGACCTGGTTTAGACCTCGTCAGACCTGGTTTAGTCCTGGTTTAGACCTGGTTTAGTCCTGGTTCAAACCTGGTTTAGACCTGGTATAGTCCTGGTTTAGTCCTTGTTTAGACCTGGTTTAGTCCTGGTTTGGACCTGGTTTAGTCCTAGTTTAGACCTGGTTTAGTCCTGGTTCGGACCTGGTTCGGACCTGGTTCAAACCTGGTTCGGACCTGGTTTAGACCTGGTTCAGACCTGGTTTAGTCCTGGTTTAGACCTGGTTTAGTCCTGGTTTAGACCTGGTTTAGACCTGGTTTGGACCTTATTCAGACCTGGTTTAGTCCTGGTTTAGTCCTGGTTCAGACCTAGTTTAGTCCTGGTTTAGTCCTGGTTTAGTCCTGCTTTAGACCTGGTTTAGACCTGGTTTAGTCCTGGTTTAGACCTGGTTTAGTCCTGGTTCAGACCTAGTTTAGTCCTGGTTTAGTCCTGGTTTAGTCCTGCTTTAGACCTGGTTTAGACCTGGTTCAGACCTAGTTTAGTCCTGGTTTAGTCCTGGTTTAGTCCTGCTTTAGACCTGGTTTTGACCTGGTTTAGTCCTGCTTTAGACCTGGTTTAGACCTGGTTTAGTCCTGGTTTAGACCTGGTTTAGTCCTGGTTTAGACCTGGTTTGGACCTGGTTTGGACCTGGTTCAGACCTTCTTTAGTCCTTGTTTAGTCCTGGTTCAGACCTGGTTTAGTCCTGGTTTAGTTCTAGTTTAGACCTGGTTTAGACCTGGTTTAGACCTAGTTTAGTCCTGGTTTATTCCTGGTTTAGTCCTGCTTTAGACCTGGTTTAGACCTGGTTTAGACCTGGTTTAGTCCTGGTTCAGACCTGGTTTAGTCCTGGTTTATTCCTGGTTTAGTCCTGCTTTAGACCTGGTTTAGACCTGGTTTAGTCCTGGTTTAGTCCTGGTTTAGACCTGGTTTAGTCCTGGTTTGGAACAGGTTTAGTCCTGGTTTAGACCTGGTTTAGTCCTGGTTTAGACCTGGTTCAGACCTGGTTTAGACCTGGTTTATTCCTGGTTTAGACCTGGTTTTTGTCCTGGTTTGGATCTGGTTTAGACCTGGTTTAGACCTGGTTTAGTCCTGGTTTAGTCCTGGTTTAGTCCTGGTTTAGAACTGGTTTAGTCCTGGTTTAGACCTGTTTTAGACCTGGTTTTTTCTCTGGTTTAGATCATGTTTAGACCTGGTTTAGACCTGGTTTAGACCTGGTTTGGAACCTGGTTTAGACCTGGTTTGGACCTGGTTTAGTCCTGGTTTAGTCCTGGTTTAGACCTGGTTTAGACCTGGTTTAGACCTGGTTTAGTCCTGGTTCAGACCTGGTTTAGACCTTGTTTAGACCTGGTTTTTGTCCTGGTTTAGATCTGGTTTAGACCTGGTTTAGACCTGGTTTAGTCCTGGTTTAGTCCTGGTTTAGTCCTGGTTTAGACCTGGTTTAGTCCTGGTTTAGACCTGGTTTAGACCTGGTTTTGTCCTGGTTTAGATCATGTTTAGACCTGGTTTAGTCCTGGTTTAGTCCTGGTTTAGTCCTGGTTTAGACCTGGTTTAGTCCTGGTTTAGACCTGGTTTAGACCTGGTTTTGTCCTGGTTTAGTTCTTGTTTAGTCCTGGTTTAGTCCTGGTTTAGTCCTGGTTTAGACCTGGTTTAGTCCTGGTTTAGACCTGGTTTAGACCTGGTTTTGTCCTGGTTTAGTTCTTGTTTAGACCTGGTTTAGTCCTGGTTTAGACCTGGTTTGGACCTGGTTCAGACCTGGTTTAGACCTGGTTTAGTCCTGGTTTAGACCTGGTTTAGACCTGGTTTAGTCCTGGTTCAGACCTGGTTTAGACCTTGTTTAGACCTGGTTTTTGTCCTGGTTTAGATCTGGTTTAGACCTGGTTTAGACCTGGTTTAGTCCTGGTTTAGTCCTGGTTTAGTCCTGGTTTAGACCTGGTTTAGTCCTGGTTTAGACCTGGTTTAGACCTGGTTTTGTCCTGGTTTAGATCATGTTTAGACCTGGTTCAGACCTGGTTTAGATCTGGTTAAGACCTGGTTCAGACCTGGTTTGGACCTGGTTTAGTCCTGGTTTAGTTCTTGTTTAGTCCTGGTTTAGTCCTGGTTTAGTCCTGGTTAAGACCTGGTTCGGACCTGGTTCAGACCTGGTTTAGTCCTGGTTTAGACCTGGTTTGGACCCGGTTCAGACCTGGTTTAGTCCTGGTTTAGTCCTGGTTTAGTCCTGCTTTAGACCTGGTTTAGACCTGGTTTAGTCCTGCTTTAGACCTGGTTTAGACCTGGTTTAGTCCTGGTTTAGACCTGGTTTAGTCCTGGTTTAGACCTGGTTTAGTCCTGGTTCAGACCTGGTTTAGTCCTGGTTTAGACCTGGTTTAGACCTGGTTTTGTCCTGGTTTAGATCATGTTTAGACCTGGTTTAGTCCTGGTTTAGTCCTGGTTTAGTCCTGGTTTAGACCTGGTTTAGTCCGTCCTAGTTTAGACCTGGTTTAGACCTGGTTTAGTCCTGGTTCAGACCTGGTTTAGACCTGGTTTAGAACCTGGTTTAGTCCTGGTTTGGACCTGGTTCAGTCCTGGTTTAGTCCTGGTTTAGACCTGGTTTAGACCTGGTTTAGACCTGGTTTAGACCTGTTTAGACCTGGTTCAGACCTGGTTTAGACCTGGTTCAGACCTGGTTTAGACCTGGTTCAGACCTCGTCAGACCTGGTTTAGTCCTGGTTTAGACCTGGTTTAGTCCTGGTTCAAACCTGGTTTAGACCTGGTATAGTCCTGGTTTAGTCCTTGTTTAGACCTGGTTTAGTCCTGGTTTGGACCTGGTTTAGTCCTAGTTTAGACCTGGTTTAGTCCTGGTTCGGACCTGGTTCGGACCTGGTTCAAACCTGGTTCGGACCTGGTTTAGACCTGGTTCAGACCTGGTTTAGTCCTGGTTTAGACCTGGTTTAGTCCTGGTTTAGACCTGGTTTAGACCTGGTTTGGACCTTATTCAGACCTGGTTTAGTCCTGGTTTAGTCCTGGTTCAGACCTAGTTTAGTCTGGTTTAGTCCTGGTTTAGTCCTGCTTTAGACCTGGTTTAGACCTGGTTTAGTCCTGGTTTAGTCCTGGTTTAGACCTGGTTCAGACCTGGTTTAGACCTGGTTTAGACCTGGTTTAGTCCTGGTTTAGTCCTGGTTTAGTCCTGGTTTAGACCTGGTTTAGACCTGGTTTAGACCTGGTTCAGACCTGGTTTAGACCTGTTTAGTTCTTGTTTAGTCCTGGTTTTGTTCTTGTTTAGACCTGGTTTAGTCCTTGTTTAGACCTGGTTTAGTCCTGGTTTAGACCTGGTTTAGTCCTGGTTAGTCCTGGTTTAGTCCTGGTTTAGTCCTGGTTTAGACCTGGTTTAGTCCTGGTTTAGACCTGGTTTAGACCTGGTTTAGACCTGGTTTAGTCCTTGTTTAGTCCTGGTTTAGACCTGTTTAGACCTGGTTTAGTCCTGGTTTAGTCCTGGTTTAGACCTGGTTTAGTCCTGGTTTAGACCTGGTTTAGTCCTGGTTTAGACCTGGTTTAGACCTGGTTTAGTCCTGGTTTAGACCTGGTTTAGTCCTGGTTTAGACCTGGTTTAGACCTGGTTTAGTCCTGTTTTAGACCTGATTTAGTCCTGGTTAGACCTGGTTTGGACCTGGTTTAGTCCTGGTTTAGTCCTGGTTTAGACCTGGTTTAGACCTGGTTTAGTCCTGGTTTAGACCTGGTTTAGACCTGTTCAGACCTGGTTAAACCCTGGTTTAGTCCTGGTTTAGACCTGGTTAGTCCTGGTTCGGACCTGGTTTAGTCCTGGTTCAGACCTGGTTTAGACCTGGTTTAGTCCTGGTTCGGACCTGGTTTAGTCCTGGTTCAGACCTGGTTTAGACCTGGTTTAAGTCCTGGTTTAGACCTGGTTTAGACCTGGTTAAGACGTGGTTCAGACCTGGTTTAGACCTGGTTTTGTCCTGGTTTAGATCTGGTTTAGATCTGGTTAAGACCTGGTTTAGACCTGTTTAGACCTGGTTTAGTCCTGGTTTAGTCCTGGTTTAGTCCTGGTTAGACCTGTTTAGTCCTGGTTTAGACCTGGTTTAGTCCTGGTTTAGTCCTGGTTTGGACCTGGTTTAGTCCTGGTTTAGACCTGGTTTAGACCTGGTTTAGTCCTGGTTTAGTCCTGGTTCAGACCTGGTTCAGACCTGGTTTAGTCCTGTTTTAGACCTGGTTTAGTCCTGGTTTAGTCCTGGTTTAGTCTTGGTTTAGTCCTGGTTTAGATCTGGTTTAGTCCTGGTTTAGAACTGTTTTATACCTGGTTTATTCCTGGTTTAGACCTGGTTTAGACCTGATTTAGTCCTGGTTTAGACCTGGTTTAGACCTGGTTTAGACCTGGTTTGGACCTGGTTTAGTCCTGGTTTAGTCCTGGTTTAGACCTGGTTTAGACCTGGTTTAGTCCTGGTTTAGACCTGGTTTAGACCTGGTTCAGACCTGGTTAAACCCTGGTTTAGTCCTGGTTTAGACCTGGTTTAGTCCTGGTTCGGACCTGGTTTAGTCCTGGTTCAGACCTGGTTTAGACCTGGTTTAGTCCTGGTTCGGACCTGGTTTAGACCTGGTTAAGACGTGGTTCAGACCTGGTTTAGTCCTGGTTTAGTCCTGGTTCAGACCTTCTTTAGTCTAGGTTTAGTCCTGGTTTAGACCTGGTTTAGTCCTGTTTTAGACCTGGTTTAGTCCTGGTTTAGTCCTGGTTTAGACCTGGTTTAGTCCTGGTTCAGACCTGGTTTAGACCTGGTTTTGTCCTGGTTTAGATCTGGTTTAGATCTGGTTAAGACCTGGTTTAGACCTGTTTTAGACCTGGTTTAGTCCTGGTTTAGTCCTGGTTTAGTCCTGGTTTAGACCTGGTTTAGTCCTGGTTTAGACCTGGTTTAGTCCTGGTTTAGTCCTGGTTTGGACCTGGTTTAGTCCTGGTTTAGACCTGGTTTAGACCTGGTTTAGTCCTGGTTTAGTCCTGGTTCAGACCTGGTTCAGACCTGGTTTAGTCCTGTTTTAGACCTGGTTTAGTCCTGGTTTAGTCCTGGTTTAGTCTTGGTTTAGTCCTGGTTTAGATCTGGTTTAGTCCTGGTTTAGACCTGTTTTAGACCTGGTTTATTCCTGGTTTAGACCTGGTTTAGACCTGATTTAGACCTGGTTTAGTCCTGGTTTGGACCTGGTTCGGACCTGGTTTAGACCTGGTTTAGACCTGGTTTAGACCTGGTTTAGTCCTGGTTTAGTCCTGGTTTAGACCTGGTTTAGTCCTGGTTTAGACCTGCTTTAGTCCTGGTATAGACCTTGTTTGGACCGGGTTTAGACCTGGTTTAGACCTGGTTTAGTCCTAGTTTAGACCTGGTTTAGACCTGGTTTAGTCCTGGTTCAGACCTGGTTTAGACCTGGTTTAGACCTGGTTTAGTCCTGGTTTGGACCTGGTTCAGTCCTGGTTTAGTCCTGGTTTAGACCTGGTTTAGACCTGGTTTAGACCTGGTTTGGACCTGGTTTAGTCCTGGTTTAGACCTGGTTTAGACCTGGTTCAGACCTGGTTTAGACCTGGTTCAGACCTGGTTTAGACCTGGTTCAGACCTCGTCAGACCTGGTTTAGACCTGGTTTAGTCCTGGTTCAAACCTGGTTTAGACCTGGTATAGTCCTGGTTTAGTCCTTGTTTAGACCTGGTTTAGTCCTGGTTTGGACCTGGTTTAGTCCTAGTTTAGACCTGGTTTAGTCCTGGTTCGGACCTGGTTCAAACCTGGTTCGGACCTGGTTTAGACCTGGTTCAGACCTGGTTTAGTCCTGGTTTAGACCTGGTTTAGTCCTGGTTTAGACCTGGTTTAGACCTGGTTTGGACCTTATTCAGACCTGGTTTAGTCCTGGTTTAGTCCTGGTTCAGACCTAGTTTAGTCCTGGTTTAGTCCTGGTTTAGTCCTGCTTTAGACCTGGTTTAGACCTGGTTTAGTCCTGGTTTAGACCTGGTTTAGTCCTGGTTCAGACCTAGTTTAGTCCTGGTTTAGTCCTGGTTTAGTCCTGCTTTAGACCTGGTTTAGACCTGGTTCAGACCTAGTTTAGTCCTGGTTTAGTCCTGGTTTAGTCCTGCTTTAGACCTGGTTTAGACCTGGTTTAGTCCTGCTTTAGACCTGGTTTAGACCTGGTTTAGTCCTGGTTTAGACCTGGTTTAGTCCTGGTTTAGACCTGGTTTGGACCTGGTTTGGACCTGGTTCAGACCTTCTTTAGTCCTTGTTTAGTCCTGGTTTAGACCTGGTTAAGACCTGGTTTAGTCCTGGTTCAGACCTGGTTTAGTCCTGGTTTAGTTCTAGTTTAGACCTGGTTTAGACCTGGTTTAGACCTAGTTTAGTCCTGGTTTATTCCTGGTTTAGTCCTGCTTTAGACCTGGTTTAGACCTGGTTTAGACCTGGTTTAGTCCTGGTTCAGACCTGGTTTAGTCCTGGTTTATTCCTGGTTTAGTCCTGCTTTAGACCTGGTTTAGACCTGGTTTAGTCCTGGTTTAGTCCTGGTTTAGACCTGGTTTAGTCCTGGTTTAGACCTGGTTTAGTCCTGGTTTAGACCTGGTTCAGACCTGGTTTAGACCTGGTTTAGTCCTGGTTTAGACCTGGTTTTTGTCCTGGTTTGGATCTGGTTTAGACCTGGTTTAGACCTGGTTTAGTCCTGGTTTAGTCCTGGTTTAGTCCTGGTTTAGAACTGGTTTAGTCCTGGTTTAGACCTGTTTTAGACCTGGTTTTGTCCTGGTTTAGATCATGTTTAGACCTGGTTTAGACCTGGTTTAGACCTGGTTTGGAACCTGGTTTAGTCCTGGTTTAGACCTGGTTTAGTCCTGGTTCAGACCTGGTTTAGACCTTGTTTAGACCTGGTTTTTGTCCTGGTTTAGATCTGGTTTAGACCTGGTTTAGACCTGGTTTAGTCCTGGTTTAGTCCTGGTTTAGTCCTGGTTTAGACCTGGTTTAGTCCTGGTTTAGACCTGGTTTAGACCTGGTTTTGTCCTGGTTTAGATCATGTTTAGACCTGGTTTAGTCCTAGTTTAGACCTGGTTTAGACCTGGTTTAGTCCTGGTTCAGACCTGGTTTAGACCTGGTTTAGACCTGGTTTAGTCCTGGTTTGGACCTGGTTCAGTCCTGGTTTAGTCCTGGTTTAGACCTGGTTTAGACCTGGTTTAGACCTGGTTTAGACCTGGTTTAGACCTGGTTTAGACCTGGTTCAGACCTGGTTTAGACCTGGTTCAGACCTGGTTTAGACCTGGTTCAGACCTCGTCAGACCTGGTTTAGTCCTGGTTTAGTCCTGGTTCGGACCTGGTTTAGACCTGGTTTAGACCTGGTTAAAACCTGGTTTAGACCTGGTATAGTCCTGGTTTAGTCCTTGTTTAGACCTGGTTTAGTCCTGGTTTGGACCTGGTTTAGTCCTAGTTTAGACCTGGTTTAGTCCTGGTTCGGACCTGGTTCGGACCTGGTTCAAACCTGGTTCGGACCTGGTTTAGACCTGGTTCAGACCTGGTTTAGTCCTGGTTTAGACCTGGTTTAGTCCTGGTTTAGACCTGGTTTAGACCTGGTTTGGACTTTATTCAGACCTGGTTTAGTCCTGGTTTAGTCCTGGTTCAGACCTAGTTTAGTCCTGGTTTAGTCCTGGTTTAGTCCTGCTTTAGACCTGGTTTAGACCTGGTTTAGTCCTGGTTTAGACCTGGTTTAGTCCTGGTTCAGACCTAGTTTAGTCCTGGTTTAGTCCTGGTTTAGTCCTGCTTTAGACCTGGTTTAGACCTGGTTCAGACCTAGTTTAGTCCTGGTTTAGTCCTGGTTTAGTCCTGCTTTAGACCTGGTTTAGACCTGGTTTAGTCCTGCTTTAGACCTGGTTTAGACCTGGTTTAGTCCTGGTTTAGACCTGGTTTAGTCCTGGTTTAGACCTGGTTTGGACCTGGTTTGGACCTGGTTCAGACCTTCTTTAGTCCTTGTTTAGTCCTGGTTTAGACCTGGTTAAGACCTGGTTTAGTCCTGGTTCAGACCTGGTTTAGTCCTGGTTTAGTTCTAGTTTAGACCTGGTTTAGACCTGGTTTAGACCTAGTTTAGTCCTGGTTTATTCCTGGTTTAGTCCTGCTTTAGACCTGGTTTAGACCTGGTTTAGACCTGGTTTAGTCCTGGTTTAGACCTGGTTTAGTCCTGGTTTAGACCTGGTTTAGTCCTGGTTTAGACCTGGTTTAGTCCTGGTTTAGACCTGGTTCAGACCTGGTTTAGACCTGGTTTAGTCCTGGTTTAGACCTGGTTTTTGTCCTGGTTTGGATCTGGTTTAGACCTGGTTTAGACCTGGTTTAGTCCTGGTTTAGTCCTGGTTTAGACCTGTTTTAGACCTGGTTTTGTCCTGGTTTAGATCATGTTTAGACCTGGTTTAGACCTGGTTTAGACCTGGTTTGGAACCTGGTTTAGACCTGGTTTGGACCTGGTTTAGTCCTGGTTTAGTCCTGGTTTAGACCTGGTTTAGACCTGGTTTAGACCTGGTTTAGTCCTGGTTCAGACCTGGTTTAGACCTTGTTTAGACCTGGTTTTTGTCCTGGTTTAGATCTGGTTTAGACCTGGTTTAGACCTGGTTTAGTCCTGGTTTAGTCCTGGTTTAGTCCTGGTTTAGACCTGGTTTAGTCCTGGTTTAGACCTGGTTTAGACCTGGTTTTGTCCTGGTTTAGATCATGTTTAGACCTGGTTTAGTCCTGGTTTAGTCCTGGTTTAGTCCTGGTTTAGACCTGGTTTAGTCCTAGTTTAGACCTGGTTTAGACCTGGTTTAGTCCTGGTTCAGACCTGGTTTAGACCTGGTTTAGACCTGGTTTAGTCCTGGTTTGGACCTGGTTCAGTCCTGGTTTAGTCCTGGTTTAGACCTGGTTTAGACCTGGTTTAGACCTGGTTTGGACCTGGTTTAGTCCTGGTTTAGACCTGGTTTAGACCTGGTTCAGACCTGGTTTAGACCTGGTTCAGACCTGGTTTAGACCTCGTCAGACCTGGTTTAGTCCTGGTTTAGACCTGGTTTAGTCCTGGTTCAAACCTGGTTTAGACCTGGTATAGTCCTGGTTTAGTCCTTGTTTAGACCTGGTTTAGTCCTGGTTTGGACCTGGTTTAGTCCTAGTTTAGACCTGGTTTAGTCCTGGTTCGGACCTGGTTCGGACCTGGTTCAAACCTGGTTCGGACCTGGTTTAGACCTGGTTCAGACCTGGTTTAGTCCTGGTTTAGACCTGGTTTAGTCCTGGTTTAGACCTGGTTTAGACCTGGTTTGGACCTTATTCAGACCTGGTTTAGTCCTGGTTTAGTCCTGGTTCAGACCTAGTTTAGTCCTGGTTTAGTCCTGGTTTAGTCCTGCTTTAGACCTGGTTTAGACCTGGTTTAGTCCTGGTTTAGACCTGGTTTAGTCCTGGTTCAGACCTAGTTTAGTCCTGGTTTAGTCCTGGTTTAGTCCTGCTTTAGACCTGGTTTAGACCTGGTTCAGACCTAGTTTAGTCCTGGTTTAGTCCTGGTTTAGTCCTGCTTTAGACCTGGTTTAGACCTGGTTTAGTCCTGCTTTAGACCTGGTTTAGACCTGGTTTAGTCCTGGTTTAGACCTGGTTTAGTCCTGGTTTAGACCTGGTTTGGACCTGGTTTGGACCTGGTTCAGACCTTCTTTAGTCCTTGTTTAGTCCTGGTTCAGACCTGGTTTAGTCCTGGTTTAGTTCTAGTTTAGACCTGGTTTAGACCTGGTTTAGACCTAGTTTAGTCCTGGTTTATTCCTGGTTTAGTCCTGCTTTAGACCTGGTTTAGACCTGGTTTAGACCTGGTTTAGTCCTGGTTCAGACCTGGTTTAGTCCTGGTTTATTCCTGGTTTAGTCCTGCTTTAGACCTGGTTTAGACCTGGTTTAGTCCTGGTTTAGTCCTGGTTTAGACCTGGTTTAGTCCTGGTTTGGAACAGGTTTAGTCCTGGTTTAGACCTGGTTTAGTCCTGGTTTAGACCTGGTTCAGACCTGGTTTAGACCTGGTTTATTCCTGGTTTAGACCTGGTTTTTGTCCTGGTTTGGATCTGGTTTAGACCTGGTTTAGACCTGGTTTAGTCCTGGTTTAGTCCTGGTTTAGTCCTGGTTTAGAACTGGTTTAGTCCTGGTTTAGACCTGTTTTAGACCTGGTTTTTTCTCTGGTTTAGATCATGTTTAGACCTGGTTTAGACCTGGTTTAGACCTGGTTTGGAACCTGGTTTAGACCTGGTTTGGACCTGGTTTAGTCCTGGTTTAGTCCTGGTTTAGACCTGGTTTAGACCTGGTTTAGACCTGGTTTAGTCCTGGTTCAGACCTGGTTTAGACCTTGTTTAGACCTGGTTTTTGTCCTGGTTTAGATCTGGTTTAGACCTGGTTTAGACCTGGTTTAGTCCTGGTTTAGTCCTGGTTTAGTCCTGGTTTAGACCTGGTTTAGTCCTGGTTTAGACCTGGTTTAGACCTGGTTTTGTCCTGGTTTAGATCATGTTTAGACCTGGTTTAGTCCTGGTTTAGTCCTGGTTTAGTCCTGGTTTAGACCTGGTTTAGTCCTGGTTTAGACCTGGTTTAGACCTGGTTTTGTCCTGGTTTAGTTCTTGTTTAGTCCTGGTTTAGTCCTGGTTTAGTCCTGGTTTAGACCTGGTTTAGTCCTGGTTTAGACCTGGTTTAGACCTGGTTTTGTCCTGGTTTAGTTCTTGTTTAGACCTGGTTTAGTCCTGGTTTAGACCTGGTTTGGACCTGGTTCAGACCTGGTTTAGACCTGGTTTAGTCCTGGTTTAGACCTGGTTTAGACCTGGTTTAGTCCTGGTTCAGACCTGGTTTAGACCTTGTTTAGACCTGGTTTTTGTCCTGGTTTAGATCTGGTTTAGACCTGGTTTAGACCTGGTTTAGTCCTGGTTTAGTCCTGGTTTAGTCCTGGTTTAGACCTGGTTTAGTCCTGGTTTAGACCTGGTTTAGACCTGGTTTTGTCCTGGTTTAGATCATGTTTAGACCTGGTTCAGACCTGGTTTAGATCTGGTTAAGACCTGGTTCAGACCTGGTTTGGACCTGGTTTAGTCCTGGTTTAGTTCTTGTTTAGTCCTGGTTTAGTCCTGGTTTAGTCCTGGTTAAGACCTGGTTCGGACCTGGTTCAGACCTGGTTTAGTCCTGGTTTAGACCTGGTTTGGACCCGGTTCAGACCTGGTTTAGTCCTGGTTTAGTCCTGGTTTAGTCCTGCTTTAGACCTGGTTTAGACCTGGTTTAGTCCTGCTTTAGACCTGGTTTAGACCTGGTTTAGTCCTGGTTTAGACCTGGTTTAGTCCTGGTTTAGACCTGGTTTAGTCCTGGTTCAGACCTGGTTTAGTCCTGGTTTAGACCTGGTTTAGTCCTGGTTTAGACCTGGTTCAGACCTGGTTTAGACCTGGTTTAGTCCTGGTTTAGACCTGGTTTAGACCTGGTTTAGACCTGGTTTAGTCCTGGTTTAGACCTGGTTTAGTCCTGGTTCAGACCTGGTTTAGTCCTGGTTTAGACCTGGTTTAGTCCTGGTTTAGACCTGGTTTAGACCTGGTTTAGACCTGGTTTAGTCCTGGTTCAGACCTGGTTTAGTCCTGGTTTAGACCTGGTTTAGTCCTGGTTTGGACCTGGTTTAGACCTGGTTTAGTCCTGGTTTAGACCTGGTTTAGACCTGGTTTAGACCTGGTTTGGACCTGGTTCGGACCTGGTTCAGACCTGGTTTAGTCCTGGTTTAGACCTGGTTTGGACCCGGTTCAGACCTGGTTTAGTCCTGGTTTAGTCCTGGTTTAGACCTGGTTTAGTCCTGGTTTAGACCTGGTTTAGACCTGGTTCAGACCTGGTTTAGATCTGGTTAAGACCTGGTTCAGACCTGGTTTGGACCTGGTTTAGTCCTGGTTTAGTTCTTGTTTAGTCCTGGTTTAGTCCTGGTTTAGTCCTGGTTAAGACCTGGTTCGGACCTGGTTCAGACCTGGTTTAGTCCTGGTTTAGACCTGGTTTGGACCCGGTTCAGACCTGGTTTAGTCCTGGTTTAGTCCTGGTTTAGTCCTGCTTTAGACCTGGTTTAGACCTGGTTTAGTCCTGCTTTAGACCTGGTTTAGACCTGGTTTAGTCCTGGTTTAGACCTGGTTTAGTCCTGGTTTAGACCTGGTTTAGTCCTGGTTCAGACCTGGTTTAGTCCTGGTTTAGACCTGGTTTAGTCCTGGTTTAGACCTGGTTCAGACCTGGTTTAGACCTGGTTTAGTCCTGGTTTAGACCTGGTTTTTGTCCTGGTTTGGATCTGGTTTAGACCTGGTTTAGACCTGGTTTAGTCCTGGTTTAGTCCTTGTTTAGTCCTGGTTTAGACCTGGTTAAGACCTGGTTTAGTCCTGGTTCGGACCTGGTTTAGTCCTGGTTTAGTTCTAGTTTAGACCTGGTTTAGACCTGGTTTAGTCCTGGTTCAGACCTGGTTTAGTCCTGGTTTAGACCTGGTTTAGTCCTGGTTCAGACCTAGTTTCGTCCTGGTTTATTCCTGGTTTAGTCCTGCTTTAGACCTGGTTTAGACCTGGTTTAGTCCTGGTTTAGTCCTGGTTTAGACCTGGTTTAGTCCTGGTTTAGACCTGGTTTAGTCCTGGTTTAGACCTGGTTTAGTCCTGGTTTAGACCTGGTTCAGACCTGGTTTAGACCTGGTTTAGTCCTGGTTTAGACCTGGTTTTTGTCCTGGTTTGGATCTGGTTTAGACCTGGTTTAGACCTGGTTTAGTCCTGGTTTAGACCTGTTTTAGACCTGGTTTTGTCCTGGTTTAGATCATGTTTAGACCTGGTTTAGACCTGGTTTAGACCTGGTTTGGAACCTGGTTTAGACCTGGTTTGGACCTGGTTTAGTCCTGGTTTAGTCCTGGTTTAGACCTGGTTTAGACCTGGTTTAGTCCTGGTTTAGACCTGGTTTAGACCTGGTTTAGTCCTGGTTCAGACCTGGTTTAGACCTTGTTTAGACCTGGTTTTTGTCCTGGTTTAGATCTGGTTTAGACCTGGTTTAGACCTGGTTTAGTCCTGGTTTAGTCCTGGTTTAGTCCTGGTTTAGACCTGGTTTAGTCCTGGTTTAGACCTGGTTTAGACCTGGTTTTGTCCTGGTTTAGATCATGTTTAGACCTGGTTTAGTCCTGGTTCGGACCTGGTTTGGACCTGGTTTAGACCTGGTTTAGTCCTGGTTTAGACCTGGTTTAGACCTGGTTTAGACCTGGTTTGGACCTGGTTCGGACCTGGTTCAGACCTGGTTTAGTCCTGGTTTAGACCTGGTTTGGACCCGGTTCAGACCTGGTTTAGTCCTGGTTTAGTCCTGGTTTAGACCTGGTTTAGTCCTGGTTTAGACCTGGTTTAGACCTGGTTCAGACCTGGTTTAGATCTGGTTAAGACCTGGTTCAGACCTGGTTTGGACCTGGTTTAGTCCTGGTTTAGTTCTTGTTTAGTCCTGGTTTAGTCCTGGTTTAGTCCTGGTTAAGACCTGGTTCGGACCTGGTTCAGACCTGGTTTAGTCCTGGTTTAGACCTGGTTTGGACCCGGTTCAGACCTGGTTTAGTCCTGGTTTAGTCCTGGTTTAGTCCTGCTTTAGACCTGGTTTAGACCTGGTTTAGTCCTGCTTTAGACCTGGTTTAGACCTGGTTTAGTCCTGGTTTAGACCTGGTTTAGTCCTGGTTTAGACCTGGTTTAGTCCTGGTTCAGACCTGGTTTAGTCCTGGTTTAGACCTGGTTTAGTCCTGGTTTAGACCTGGTTCAGACCTGGTTTAGACCTGGTTTTGTCCTGGTTTAGACCTGGTTTTTGTCCTGGTTTGGATCTGGTTTAGACCTGGTTTAGACCTGGTTTAGTCCTGGTTTAGTCCTTGTTTAGTCCTGGTTTAGACCTGGTTAAGACCTGGTTTAGTCCTGGTTCGGACCTGGTTTAGTCCTGGTTTAGTTCTAGTTTAGACCTGGTTTAGACCTGGTTTAGTCCTGGTTCAGACCTGGTTTAGTCCTGGTTTAGACCTGGTTTAGTCCTGGTTCAGACCTAGTTTCGTCCTGGTTTATTCCTGGTTTAGTCCTGGTTTAGTCCTGGTTTAGAACTGGTTTAGTCCTGGTTTAGACCTGGTTTAGTCCTGGTTTAGACCTGGTTCAGACCTGGTTTAGACCTGGTTTAGTCCTGGTTTAGACCTGGTTTTTGTCCTGGTTTGGATCTGGTTTAGACCTGGTTTAGACCTGGTTTAGTCCTGGTTTAGACCTGTTTTAGACCTGGTTTTGTCCTGGTTTAGATCATGTTTAGACCTGGTTTAGACCTGGTTTAGACCTGGTTTGGAACCTGGTTTAGACCTGGTTTGGACCTGGTTTAGTCCTGGTTTAGTCCTGGTTTAGACCTGGTTTAGACCTGGTTTGGACCTGGTTTAGACCTGGTTTAGACCTGGTTTAGACCTGGTTTAGATCTGGTTAAGACCTGGTTCAGACCTGGTTTGGACCTGGTTTAGACCTGGTTTGGACCTGGTTCAGACCTGGTTCGGACCTGGTTCGGACCTGGTTCAGACCTGGTTTAGTCCTGGTTTAGACCTGGTTTAGTCCTGGTTTAGACCTGGTTCAGACCTGGTTAAACCCTGGTTTAGTCCTGGTTTAGACCTGGTTTAGTCCTGGTTTAGACCTGGTTTAGTCCTGGTTTAGACCTGGTTTAGTCCTGGTTTAGACCTGGTTTAGACCTGGATTAGTCCTGGTTTAGACCTGGTTAAGACCTGGTTTAGTCCTGGTTCGGACCTGGTTTAGACCTGGTTTAGTCCTGGTTTAGACTTGGTTTAGTCCTGGTTTAGTCCTGGTTCAGACCTGTTTTAGACCTGGTTTAGTCCTGGTTTAGTCCTGGTTCAGACCTGGTTTAGTCCTGGTTTAGACCTGGTTTAGGCCTGGTTTAGACCTGGTTTTGTCCTGGTTTAGACCTGGTTTAGACCTGGTTTAGTCCTGGTTTAGACCTGGTTTAGACCTGGTTTAGACCTGGTTTGGACCTGGTTAAGTCCTGGTTTAGTCCTGGTTTAGACCTGGTTTAGACCTGGTTTAGTCCTGGTTTAGACCCGGTTCAGACCTGGTTAAACCCTGGTTTAGTCCTGGTTTAGACCTGGTTTAGACCTGGTTTAGTCCTGGTTCGGACCTGGTTTGGACCTGGTTTAGACCTGGTTTAGTCCTGGTTTAGACCTGGTTTAGACCTGGTTTAGACCTGGTTTGGACCTGGTTCGGACCTGGTTCAGACCTGGTTTAGTCCTGGTTTAGACCTGGTTTGGACCCGGTTCAGACCTGGTTTAGTCCTGGTTTAGTCCTGGTTTAGACCTGGTTTAGTCCTGGTTTAGACCTGGTTCAGACCTGGTTAAACCCTGGTTTAGTCCTGGTTTAGACCTGGTTTAGACCTGGTTTAGTCCTGGTTTAGACCTGGTTTAGTCCTGGTTTAGACCTGGTTTAGACCTGGATTAGTCCTGGTTTAGACCTGGTTAAGACCTGGTTTAGTCCTGGTTCGGACCTGGTTTAGACCTGGTTTAGTCCTGGTTTAGACCTGGTTTAGTCCTGGTTTAGTCCTGGTTCAGACCTGTTTTAGACCTGGTTTAGTCCTGGTTTAGTCCTGGTTTAGTCCTGGTTTAGACCTGGTTTAGGCCTGGTTTAGGCCTGGTTCAGACCTGGTTTAGTCCTGGTTTAGACCTGGTTTAGACCTGGTTTAGACCTGGTTTAGTCCTGGTTTAGTCCTGGTTCAGACCTGGTTTAGTCCTGGTTTAGACCTGGTTTAGACCTGGTTTAGACCTGGTTTGGACCTGGTTAAGTCCTGGTTTAGTCCTGGTTTAGACCTGGTTTAGAACTGGTTTAGTCCTGGTTTAGACCTGGTTTAGACCTGGTTTAGTCCTGGTTCGGACCTGGTTTGGACCTGGTTTAGACCTGGTTTAGTCCTGGTTCAGACCTGGTTTGGATCTGGTTAAGACCTTGCTCAGACCTGGTTTAGAACTGGTTTAGTCCTGGTTTAGACCTGGTTTAGTCCTGGTTTAGTTCTAGTTTAAACCTGGTTTAGACCTGGTTTAGTCCTGGTTCAGACCTAGTTTCGTCCTGGTTTAGTCCTGGTTTAGTCCTGCTTTAGACCTGGTTTAGTCCTGGTTTAGACCTGGTTTAGTCCTGGTTTAGTTCTAGTTTAAACCTGGTTTAGACCTGTTTTAGACCTGGTTTTGTCCTGGTTTAGACCTGGTTTAGACCTGGTTTAGACCTGGTTTGGAACCTGGTTTAGACCTGGTTTGGACCTGGTTTAGTCCTGGTTTAGTCCTGGTTTAGACCTGGTTTAGACCTGGTTTGGAACCTGGTTTAGATCTGGTTAAGACCTGGTTCAGACCTTGTTTAGACCTGGTTTAGTCCTGGTTTAGTTCTTGTTTAGTCCTGGTTTAGTCCTTGTTTAGACCTGGTTTGGACCTGGTTCGGACCTGGTTTAGACCTGGTTTAGTCCTGGTTTAGACCTGGTTTAGACCTGGTTTAGTCCTGGTTCAGACCTGGTTTAGACCTTGTTTAGACCTGGTTTTTGTCCTGGTTTAGATCTGGTTTAGACCTGGTTTAGACCTGGTTTAGTCCTGGTTTAGTCCTGGTTTAGTCCTGGTTTAGACCTGGTTTAGTCCTGGTTTAGACCTGGTTTAGTCCTGGTTTAGTCCTGGTTTTGTCCTGGTTTAGATCATGTTTAGACCTGGTTTAGACCTGGTTTAGACCTGGTTTAGACCTGGTTTAGTCCTGGTTTAGACCTGGTTTAGACCTGGTTTAGACCTGGTTTGGACCTGGTTCAGACCTGGTTTAGTCCTGGTTTACTCCTGGTTAAGACCTGGTTCGGACCTGGTTCAGACCTGGTTTAGTCCTGGTTTAGACCTGGTTTGGACACGGTTCAGACCTGGTTTAGTCCTGGTTTAGTCCTGGTTTAGACCTGGTTTAGTCCTGGTTTAGACCTGGTTCAGACCTGGTTAAACCCTGGTTTAGTCCTGGTTTAGACCTGGTTTAGACCTGGTTTAGTCCTGGTTTAGACCTGGTTTAGACCTGGTTTAGACCTGGTTTAGATCTGGTTAAGACCTTGTTCAGACCTGGTTTAGTCCTGGTTTAGTCCTGCTTCAGACCTGGTTTAGTCCTGGTTTAGACCTGGTTTAGTCCTGGTTTAGTTCTAGTTTAAACCTGGTTTAGACCTGGTTTAGTCCTGGTTCAGACCTAGTTTAGTCCTGGTTTAGTTCTAGTTTAAACCTGGTTTAGACCTGGTTTAGACCTGATTTAGACCTGGTTTGGACCTGGTTCAGACCTGGTTTAGTCCTGGTTTAGTTCTAGTTTAAACCTGGTTTAGTCCTGGTTCAGACCTGGTTTAGACCTGGTTTAGTCCTGGTTTAGTCCTGGTTTAGTCCTGGTTTGGACCTGGTTTAGACCTGGTTTAGTCCTGGTTTAGACCTGGTTTAGTCCTGGTTTAGACTTGGTTTAGACCTGGTTTAGTCCTGGTTTAGTCCTGGTTTAGTCCTGGTTTAGACCTGGTTTAGGCCTGGTTTAGGCCTGGTTTAGACCTGGTTTTGTCCTGGTTTAGACCTGGTTTAGACCTGGTTTAGACCTGGTTTAGTCCTGGTTTAGTCCTGGTTCAGACCTGGTTTAGTCCTGGTTTAGACCTGGTTTAGACCTGGTTTAGACCTGGTTTGGACCTGGTTAAGTCCTGGTTTAGTCCTGGTTTAGACCTGGTTTAGACCTGGTTTAGTCCTGGTTTAGACCCGGTTCAGACCTGGTTAAACCCTGGTTTAGTCCTGGTTTAGACCTGGTTTAGACCTGGTTTAGTCCTGGTTCGGACCTGGTTTGGACCTGGTTTAGACCTGGTTTAGATCTGGTTAAGACCTTGTTCAGACCTGGTTTAGTCCTGGTTTAGTCCTGGTTCAGACCTAGTTTAGTCCTGGTTTAGTCCTGGTTTAGTTCTAGTTTAAACCTGGTTTAGTCCTGGTTTAGTCCTGGTTTAGACCTGGTTTAGACCTGGTTTAGTCCTGGTTTAGTCCTGATTTAGACCTGGTTTAGACCTGGTTTAGACCTGGTTTAGTTCTGGTTTAGACCTGGTTTGGACCTGGTTTGGATCTGGTTTAGACCTTCTTTAGTCCTTGTTTAGTCCTGGTTTAGTTCTTGTTTAGTCCTGGTTTAGTTCTTGTTTAGACCTGGTTTAGTCCTGGTTCAGACCTGGTTTAGACCTGGTTTAGTCCTGGTTTAGTCCTGGTTTAGTCCTGGTTTGGACCTGGTTTAGACCTGGTTTAGTCCTGGTTTAGACCTGGTTTAGTCCTGGTTTAGTCCTGGTTTATACCTGGTTTTGTCCTGGTTTAGATCATGTTTAGACCTGGTTTAGACCTGGTTTAGACCTGGTTTAGACCTGGTTTAGTCCTGGTTTAGACCTGGTTTAGACCTGGTTTAGACCTGGTTTGGACCTGGTTTAGTCCTGGTTTAGTCCTGGTTTAGACCTGGTTTAGACCTGGTTTAGATCATGTTTAGACCTGGTTTAGACCTGGTTTAGACCTGGTTTAGACCTGGTTTAGTCCTGGTTTAGACCTGGTTTAGACCTGGTTTAGACCTGGTTTGGACCTGGTTTAGACCTGGTTTAGACCTGGTGTATTCCTGGTTTAGTCCTGGTTTAGTCCTGGTTTAGACCTGGTTTAGACCTGGTTTAGACCTGGTTTAGATCTGGATAAGACCTGGTTCAGACCTGGTTCGGACCTGGTTTAGTCCTGGTTTACTCCTGGTTAAGACCTGGTTCGGACCTGGTTCAGACCTGGTTTAGTCCTGGTTTAGACCTGGTTTGGACCCGGTTCAGACCTGGTTTAGTCCTGGTTTAGTCCTGGTTTAGACCTGGTTTAGTCCTGGTTTAGTTCTAGTTTAAACCTGATTTAGACCTGGTTTGGACCTGGTTCAGACCTGGTTTAGTCCTGGTTTAGTTCTAGTTTAAACCTGGTTTAGTCCTGGTTCGGACCTGGTTTAGACCTGGTTTAGTCCTGGTTTAGACTTGGTTTAGACCTGGTTTAGTCCTGGTTTAGTCCTGGTTTAGTCCTGGTTTAGACCTGGTTTAGGCCTGGTTTAGGCCTGGTTTAGACCTGGTTTTGTCCTGGTTTAGACCTGGTTTAGACCTGGTTTAGACCTGGTTTAGTCCTGGTTTAGTCCTGGTTCAGACCTGGTTTAGTCCTGGTTTAGACCTGGTTTAGACCTGGTTTAGACCTGGTTTGGACCTGGTTAAGTCCTGGTTTAGTCCTGGTTTAGACCTGGTTTAGACCTGGTTCAGACCTGGTTTAGTCCTGGTTTAGACCTGGTTTAGACCTGGTTTAGACCTGGTTTGGACCTGGTTAAGTCCTGGTTTAGTCCTGGTTTAGACCTGGTTTAGACCTGGTTCAGACCTGGTTTAGTCCTGGTTTAGACCTGGTTTAGACCTGGTTCAGACCTGGTTTAGTCCTGGTTTAGACCTGGTTTAGACCTGGTTCAGACCTGGTTTAGTCCTGGTTTAGACCTGGTTTAGACCTGGTTTAGACCTGGTTTGGACCTGGTTAAGTCCTGGTTTAGTCCTGGTTTAGACCCGGTTCAGACCTGGTTAAACCCTGGTTTAGTCCTGGTTTAGACCTGGTTTAGACCTGGTTTAGTCCTGGTTTAGTCCTGGTTTAGACCTGGTTTAGACCTGGTTTGGACCTGGTTTAGACCTGGTTTAGTCCTGGTTTAGTTCTAGTTTAAACCTGGTTTAGTCCTGGTTCGGACCTGGTTTAGACCTGGTTTAGTCCTGGTTTAGACTTGGTTTAGACCTGGTTTAGTCCTGGTTTAGTCCTGGTTTAGTCCTGGTTTAGACCTGGTTTAGGCCTGGTTTAGGCCTGGTTTAGACCTGGTTTTGTCCTGGTTTAGACCTGGTTTAGACCTGGTTTAGACCTGGTTTAGTCCTGGTTTAGTCCTGGTTCAGACCTGGTTTAGTCCTGGTTTAGACCTGGTTTAGACCTGGTTTAGACCTGGTTTGGACCTGGTTAAGTCCTGGTTTAGTCCTGGTTTAGACCTGGTTTAGACCTGGTTCAGACCTGGTTTAGTCCTGGTTTAGACCTGGTTTAGACCTGGTTTAGACCTGGTTTGGACCTGGTTAAGTCCTGGTTTAGTCCTGGTTTAGACCTGGTTTAGACCTGGTTCAGACCTGGTTTAGTCCTGGTTTAGACCTGGTTTAGACCTGGTTCAGACCTGGTTTAGTCCTGGTTTAGACCTGGTTTAGACCTGGTTCAGACCTGGTTTAGTCCTGGTTTAGACCTGGTTTAGACCTGGTTTAGACCTGGTTTGGACCTGGTTAAGTCCTGGTTTAGTCCTGGTTTAGACCCGGTTCAGACCTGGTTAAACCCTGGTTTAGTCCTGGTTTAGACCTGGTTTAGACCTGGTTTAGTCCTGGTTTAGTCCTGGTTTAGACCTGGTTTAGACCTGGTTTGGACCTGGTTTAGACCTGGTTTAGTCCTGGTTTAGACCTGGTTTAGACCTGGTTTAGACCTGGTTTAGATCTGGTTAAGACCTTGTTCAGACCTGGTTTAGTCCTGGTTTAGTCCTGGTTCAGACCTAGTTTAGTCCTGGTTTAGACCTGGTTTAGTCCTGGTTTAGACCTGGTTTAGTCCTGGTTTAGTTCTAGTTTAAACCTGGTTTAGTCCTGGTTTAGTCCTGGTTTAGACCTGGTTTAGACCTGGTTTAGTCCTGGTTTAGTCCTGATTTAGACCTGGTTTAGACCTGGTTTAGACCTGGTTTAGTCCTGGTTTAGACCTGGTTTAGACCTGGTTTGGACCTGGTTCTGACCTTCTTTAGTCCTTGTTTAGTCCTGGTTTAGTTCTTGTTTAGTCCTGGTTTAGTTCTTGTTTAGACCTGGTTTAGTCCTGGTTCAGACCTGGTTTAGACCTGGTTTAGTCCTGGTTTAGTCCTGGTTTAGTCCTGGTTTGGACCTGGTTTAGACCTGGTTTAGTCCTGGTTTAGACCTGGTTTAGTCCTGGTTTAGTCCTGGTTTATACCTGGTTTTGTCCTGGTTTAGATCATGTTTAGACCTGGTTTAGACCTGGTTTAGACCTGGTTTAGACCTGGTTTAGACCTGGTTTAGTCCTGGTTTAGACCTGGTTTAGACCTTGTTTAGACCTGGTTTAGTCCTGGTTTAGTTCTTGTTTAGTCCTGGTTTAGTCCTTGTTTAGACCTGGTTTAGTCCTGGTTTAGACCTGGTTTAGACCTGGTGTATTCCTGGTTTAGTCCTGGTTTAGTCCTGGTTTAGACCTGGTTTAGACCTGGTTTAGACCTGGTTTAGATCTGGTTAAGACCTGGTTCAGACCTGGTTTGGACCTGGTTTAGTCCTGGTTTAGTTCTTGTTTAGTCCTGGTTTAGTCCTTGTTTAGACCTGGTTTAGTCCTGGTTTAGACCTGGTTTGGACCTGGTTCAGACCTGGTTCGGACCTGGTTCGGACCTGGTTTAGTCCTGGTTTAGACCTGGTTTGGACCCGGTTCAGACCTGGTTTAGTCCTGGTTTAGTCCTGGTTTAGACCTGGTTTAGTCCTGGTTTAGACCCGGTTCAGACCTGGTTTAGTCCTGGTTTAGACCTGGTTTAGACCTGGTTTAGTCCTGGTTTAGACCTGGTTTAGTCCTGGTTTAGACCTGGTTTAGACCTGGATTAGTCCTGGTTTAGACCTGGTTAAGACCTGGTTTAGTCCTGGTTCGGACCTGGTTTAGACCTGGTTTAGTCCTGGTTTAGACCTGGTTTAGTCCTGGTTTAGTCCTGGTTCAGACCTGTTTTAGACCTGGTTTAGTCCTGGTTTAGTCCTGGTTTAGTCCTGGTTTAGACCTGGTTTAGGCCTGGTTTAGGCCTGGTTTAGACCTGGTTTTGTCCTGGTTTAGACCTGGTTTAGACCTGGTTTAGACCTGGTTTAGTCCTGGTTTAGACCTGGTTTAGGCCTGGTTTAGGCCTGGTTTAGACCTGGTTTTGTCCTGGTTTAGACCTGGTTTAGACCTGGTTTAGACCTGGTTTAGTCCTGGTTTAGTCCTGGTTCAGACCTGTTTTAGACCTGGTTTAGACCTGGTTTAGTCCTGGTTTAGTCCTGGTTCAGACCTGGTTTAGTCCTGGTTTAGACCTGGTTTAGTCCTGGTTTAGACCTGGTTTAGAACTGGTTTGGACCTGGTTCAGACCTGGTTTAGAACTGGTTTAGTCCTGGTTTAGACCTGGTTTAGTCCTGGTTTAGTTCTAGTTTAAACCTGGTTTAGACCTGGTTTAGTCCTGGTTCAGACCTAGTTTCGTCCTGGTTTAGTCCTGGTTTAGTCCTGCTTTAGACCTGGTTTAGTCCTGGTTTGGACCTTGTTTAGTCCTGGTTTAGTTCTTGTTTAGTCCTGGTTTAGTTCTTGTTTAGACCTGGTTTAGTCCTGGTTCAGACCTGGTTTAGACCTGGTTTAGTCCTGGTTTAGTCCTGGTTTGGACCTGGTTTAGACCTGGTTTAGTCCTGGTTTAGACCTGGTTTAGTCCTGGTTTAGTCCTGGTTTATACCTGGTTTAGTCTTCGTTTAGACCTGGTTTAGACCTGGTTTAGTCCTGGTTTAGTCCTGGTTTAGTCCTGGTTCGGACCTGTTTTAGACCTGGTTTAGTCCTGGTTTAGTCCTGGTTTACGCCTGGTTTAGTCTTGGTTTAGACCTGGTTTGGACCCGGTTCAGACCTGGTTTAGTCCTGGTTTAGTCCTGGTTTCGTCCTGGTTTAGTCCTGGTTTAGTCCTGCTTTAGACCTGGTTTAGACCTGATTTAGACCTGGTTTGGACCTGGTTCAGACCTTCTTTAGTCCTTGTTTAGTCCTGGTTTAGACCTGGTTAAGACCTGGTTTAGTCCTGGTTTAGTTCTAGTTTAAACCTGGTTTAGTCCTGGTTTAGTCCTGGTTTAGACCTGGTTTAAACCTGGTTTAGACCTGGTTTAGACCTGGTTTAGACCTGGTTTAGTCCTGGTTTAGTCCTGATTTAGACCTGGTTTAGTCCTGGTTTAGTTCTAGTTTAAACCTGGTTTAGTCCTGGTTTAGTCCTGGTTTAGACCTGGTTTAGACCTGGTTTAGTCCTGGTTTAGTCCTGATTTAGACCTGGTTTAGACCTGGTTTAGACCTGGTTTAGTCCTGGTTTAGACCTGGTTTGGACCTGGTTTGGATCTGGTTTAGACCTGGTTTAGACCTGGTTTGGACCTGGTTCTGACCTTCTTTAGTCCTTGTTTAGTCCTGGTTTAGTTCTTGTTTAGTCCTGGTTTAGTTCTTGTTTAGACCTGGTTTAGTCCTGGTTCAGACCTGGTTTAGACCTGGTTTAGTCCTGGTTTAGTCCTGGTTTAGTCCTGGTTTGGACCTGGTTTAGACCTGGTTTAGTCCTGGTTTAGACCTGGTTTAGTCCTGGTTTAGTCCTGGTTTATACCTGGTTTTGTCCTGGTTTAGATCATGTTTAGACCTGGTTTAGACCTGGTTTAGACCTGGTTTAGACCTTGTTTAGACCTGGTTTAGTCCTGGTTTAGTTCTTGTTTAGTCCTGGTTTAGTCCTTGTTTAGACCTGGTTTAGTCCTGGTTTAGATCTTGTTTAGTCCTGGTTTAGTCCTGGTTTAGACCTGGTGTATTCCTGGTTTAGTCCTGGTTTAGTCCTGGTTTAGACCTGGTTTAGATCTGGTTAAGACCTGGTTCAGACCTGGTTTGGACCTGGTTTAGTCCTGGTTTAGTTCTTGTTTAGTCCTGGTTTAGTCCTTGTTTAGACCTGGTTTAGTCCTGGTTTAGACCTGGTTTGGACCTGGTTCAGACCTGGTTCGGACCTGGTTCGGACCTGGTTTAGTCCTGGTTTAGACCTGGTTTGGACCTGGTTCAGACCTGGTTCGGACCTGGTTCGGACCCGGTTCAGACCTGGTTTAGTCCTGGTTTAGTCCTGGTTTAGACCTGGTTTAGTCCTGGTTTAGACCTGGTTTAGACCTGGTTTAGTCCTGGTTTAGACCTGGTTTAGTCCTGGTTTAGACCTGGTTTAGTCCTGGTTTAGACCTGGTTCAGACCTGGTTAAACCCTGGTTTAGTCCTGGTTTAGACCTGGTTTAGTCCTGGTTTAGACCTGGTTTAGTCCTGGTTTAGACCTGGTTTAGTCCTGGTTTAGACCTGGTTTAGACCTGGATTAGTCCTGGTTTAGACCTGGTTAAGACCTGGTTTAGTCCTGGTTCGGACCTGGTTTAGACCTGGTTTAGTCCTGGTTTAGACCTGGTTTAGTCCTGGTTTAGTCCTGGTTCAGACCTGTTTTAGACCTGGTTTAGTCCTGGTTTAGTCCTGGTTTAGTCCTGGTTTAGACCTGGTTTAGGCCTGGTTTAGGCCTGGTTTAGACCTGGTTTTGTCCTGGTTTAGACCTGGTTTAGACCTGGTTTAGACCTGGTTTAGTCCTGGTTTAGACCTGGTTTAGGCCTGGTTTAGGCCTGGTTTAGACCTGGTTTTGTCCTGGTTTAGACCTGGTTTAGACCTGGTTTAGACCTGGTTTAGTCCTGGTTTAGTCCTGGTTCAGACCTGTTTTAGACCTGGTTTAGACCTGGTTTAGTCCTGGTTTAGTCCTGGTTCAGACCTGGTTTAGTCCTGGTTTAGACCTGGTTTAGTCCTGGTTTAGACCTGGTTTAGAACTGGTTTGGACCTGGTTCAGACCTGGTTTAGAACTGGTTTAGTCCTGGTTCAGACCTAGTTTCGTCCTGGTTTAGTCCTGGTTTAGTCCTGCTTTAGACCTGGTTTAGTCCTGGTTTAGACCTGGTTTAGTCCTGGTTTAGTTCTAGTTTAAACCTGGTTTAGACCTGGTTTAGACCTGATTTAGACCTGGTTTGGACCTGGTTCAGACCTTCTTTAGTCCTTGTTTAGTCCTGGTTTAGACCTGGTTAAGACCTGGTTTAGTCCTGGTTTAGTTCTAGTTTAAACCTGGTTTAGTCCTGGTTTAGTCCTGGTTTAGACCTGGTTTAAACCTGGTTTAGACCTGGTTTAGACCTGGTTTAGACCTGGTTTAGTCCTGGTTTAGTCCTGATTTAGACCTGGTTTAGACCTGGTTTAGACCTGGTTTGGACCTGGTTTGGATCTGGTTTAGACCTGGTTTAGTCCTGGTTTAGTTCTTGTTTAGTCCTGGTTTAGACCTGGTTTAGATCTGGTTTGGACCTGGTTCTGACCTTCTTTAGTCCTTGTTTAGTCCTGGTTTAGTTCTTGTTTAGTCCTGGTTTAGTTCTTGTTTAGACCTGGTTTAGTCCTGGTTCAGACCTGGTTTAGACCTGGTTTAGTCCTGGTTTAGTCCTGGTTTGGACCTGGTTTAGACCTGGTTTAGTCCTGGTTTAGACCTGGTTTAGTCCTGGTTTAGTCCTGGTTTATACCTGGTTTAGTCTTCGTTTAGACCTGGTTTAGACCTGGTTTAGTCCTGGTTTAGTCCTGGTTTAGTCCTGGTTCGGACCTGTTTTAGACCTGGTTTAGTCCTGGTTTAGTCCTGGTTTACACCTGGTTTAGTCTTGGTTTAGACCTGGTTTAGACCTGTTTTACGCCTGGTTTAGTCTTGGTTTAGACCTGGTTTGGACCCGGTTCAGACCTGGTTTAGTCCTGGTTTAGTCCTGGTTTCGTCCTGGTTTAGTCCTGGTTTAGTCCTGCTTTAGACCTGGTTTAGACCTGATTTAGACCTGGTTTGGACCTGGTTCAGACCTTCTTTAGTCCTTGTTTAGTCCTGGTTTAGACCTGGTTAAGACCTGGTTTAGTCCTGGTTTAGTTCTAGTTTAAACCTGGTTTAGTCCTGGTTTAGTCCTGGTTTAGACCTGGTTTAAACCTGGTTTAGACCTGGTTTAGACCTGGTTTAGACCTGGTTTAGTCCTGGTTTAGTCCTGATTTAGACCTGGTTTAGACCTGGTTTAGACCTGGTTTAGTCCTGGTTTAGACCTGGTTTGGACCTGGTTTGGATCTGGTTAAGACCTGGTTTAGTCCTGGTTTAGTTCTAGTTTAAACCTGGTTTAGTCCTGGTTTAGTCCTGGTTTAGACCTGGTTTAAACCTGGTTTAGACCTGGTTTAGACCTAGTTTCGTCCTGGTTTAGTCCTGGTTTAGTCCTGCTTTAGACCTGGTTTAGTCCTGGTTTAGTCCTGGTTTGGACCTGGTTTAGACCTGGTTTAGTCCTGGTTTAGACCTGGTTTAGTCCTGGTTTAGTCCTGGTTTATACCTGGTTTAGTCTTCGTTTAGACCTGGTTTAGACCTGGTTTAGTCCTGGTTTAGTCCTGGTTTAGTCCTGGTTCGGACCTGTTTTAGACCTGGTTTAGTCCTGGTTTACACCTGGTTTAGTCTTGGTTTAGACCTGGTTTAGACCTGGTTTTAGACCTGGTTCAGACCTGGTTCAGACCTGGTTTAGTCCTGTTTTACGCCTGGTTTAGTCTTGGTTTAGACCTGGTTTAGACCTGGTTAAGACCTGGTTTAGTCCTGGTTCAGACCTGGTTTAGACCTGGTTTAGTCCTGGTTTAGACCTGGTTTAGACCTGGTTTAGACCTGGTTTGGACCTGGTTTAGTCCTGGTTTAGTCCTGGTTTAGTCCTGGTTTAGTCCTGGTTTATTCCTGGTTTAGACCTGGTTTAGTCCTGGTTTAGACCTGGTTTAGACCTGGTTTAGATCTGGTTAAGACCTGGTTTAGACCTGGTTTAGTTCTTGTTTAGTCCTGGTTTTGTTCTTGTTTAGACCTGGTTTAGTCCTTGTTTAGATCTGGTTAAGACCTGGTTCGGACCTGGTTCAGACCTGGTTTAGACCTGGTTTAGACCTTGTTTAGACCTGGTTTAGTCCTGGTTTAGACCTGGTTTAGTCCTGGTTTAGACCTGGTTTAGTCCTGGTTTAGACCTTGTTTAGTCCTGGTTTAGTTCTTGTTTAGTTCTAGTTTAGACCTGGTTTAGACCTGGTTTAGTCCTTGTTTAGTCTTGGTTTAGTCCTGGTTTAGATCTGGTTTAGTCCTGGTTTAGACCTGGTTTAGACCTGGTTTAGTCCTGGTTTAGACCTGGTTTAGTCCTGGTTTAGTCCTGGTTTAGACCTGGTTTAGTCCTGGTTCGGACCTGGTTTAGACCTGGTTTAGACCTGGTTTAGACCTGATTTAGTCCTGGTTTAGTCCTGGTTTAGACCTGGTTTAGACCTGGTTTAGTCCTGGTTTAGACCTGGTTTAGTCCTAGTTTAGACCTGGTTCAGACCTGGTTTAGTCCTGGTTTAGTCCTGGTTTAAACCTGGTTTAGTCCTTGTTCAGACCTGGTTTAGGCCTGGTTTAGACCTGGTTTAGACCTGGTTTGGACCTGGTTTAGTCCTGGTTTAGTCCTGGTTTAAACCTGGTTTAGTCCTGGTTTGGACCTGGTTTAGTCCTGGTTTAGACCTGGTTTAGTCCTGGTTTGGACCTGGTTTAGTCCTGGTTTAGTCCTGGTTTAGGCCTGGTTTAGACCTGGTTTAGACCTGGTTTGGACCTGGTTTAGTCCTGGTTTAGTCCTGGTTTAAACCTGGTTTAGTCCTGGTTCGGACCTGGTTTAGACCTGGTTTAGTCCTGGTTCGGACCTGGTTTAGACCTGGTTCAGACCTGGTTTAGTCCTGGTTTGGACCTGGTTTAGACCTGGTTTATTCCTGGTTTAGTCCTGGTTCGGACCTGGTTTAGACCTGGTTCAGACCTGGTTCAGACCTGGTTTAGTCCTGGTTTAGACCTGGTTTAGTCCTGGTTTAAACCTTGTTCAGACCTGGTTCAGACCTGGTTTAGTCCTGCTTTAGACCTGGTTTTGTCCTGGTTTAGACCTGGTTTAGACCTGGTTTAGTCCTGGTTTAGACCTGGTTTAGTCCTGGTTTAGACCTGGTTTAGTCCTGGTTCAGACCTGGTTTAGTCCTGGTTTAGTCCTGGTTTAGACCTGGTTTAGTCCTGGTTTAGTCCTGGTTTAGTCCTGGTTTAGTCCTGGTTTAGTCCTGGTTTAGTCCTGGTTTAGACCTGGTTTGGACCTGGTTTGGATCTGGTTTAGACCTGATTTAGACCTGGTTTGGACCTGGTTCAGACCTTCTTTAGTCCTTGTTTAGTCCTGGTTTAGACCTGGTTTAGACCTGGTTTAGTCCTAGTTTAGACCTGGTTTAGACCTGGTTTAGTCCTGGTTCAGACCTGGTTTAGGTCTGGTTTAGACCTGGTTTAGGCCTGGTTCAGACCTGGTTCAGACCTGGTTTGGACCTTGTTCAGACCTGGTTTAGTCCTGGTTTAGTCCTGGTTCAGACCTAGTTTAGTCCTGGTTTAGTCCTGGTTTAGTCCTGGTTTAGTCTTGGTTTAGTCCTGCTTTAGACCTGGTTTAGACCTGGTTTAGTCCTGGTTTAGTCCTGGTTTAGACCTGGTTTAGTCCTGGTTCAGACCTGGTTTAGTCCTGTTTTAGACCTGGTTTAGTCCTGGTTTAGTCCTGGTTTAGACCTGGTTTAGTCCTGGTTTAGACCTGGTTTAGACCTGGTTCAGACCTGGTTTAGTCCTGGTTTGGACCTGGTTCAGACCTGGTTTTAGTCCTGGTTTAGACCTGGTTTAGTCCTGGTTTAGACCTGGTTTAGACCTGGTTTAGATCTGGTTAAGACCTGGTTTAGTTCTTGTTTAGACCTGGTTTAGTCCTTGTTCGGACCTGGTTCGGACCTGGTTCAGACCTGGTTTGGACCTGGTTTAGACCTTGTTTAGTCCTGGTTTAGACCTGGTTTAAACCTGGTTTAGACCTGGTTTAGACCTGGTTTAGACCTGGTTTGGACCTTGTTCAGACCTGGTTTAGTCCTGGTTTAGTCCTGGTTCAGACCTAGTTTAGTCCTGGTTTAGTCCTGGTTTAGTCCTGCTTTAGACCTGGTTTAGTCCTGCTTTAGACCTGGTTTAGACCTGATTTAGACCTGGTTTGGACCTGGTTCAGACCTTCTTTAGTCCTTGTTTAGTCCTGGTTTAGACCTGGTTAAGACCTGGTTTAGTCCTGGTTTAGTTCTAGTTTAAACCTGGTTTAGTCCTGGTTTAGTCCTGGTTTAGACCTGGTTTAAACCTGGTTTAGACCTGGTTTAGACCTGGTTTAGACCTGGTTTAGTCCTGGTTTAGTTCTAGTTTAAACCTGGTTTAGTCCTGGTTTAGTCCTGGTTTAGACCTGGTTTAAACCTGGTTTAGACCTGGTTTAGTCCTGATTTAGACCTGGTTTAGACCTGGTTTAGACCTGGTTTAGTCCTGGTTTAGACCTGGTTTGGACCTGGTTTGGATCTGGTTTAGACCTGGTTTAGACCTGGTTTAGACCTGGTTTGGACCTGGTTCTGACCTTCTTTAGTCCTTGTTTAGTCCTGGTTTAGTTCTTGTTCAGACCTGGTTTAGACCTGGTTTAGTCCTGGTTTAGTCCTGGTTTAGTCCTGGTTTGGACCTGGTTTAGTCCTGGTTTAGTCCTGGTTTATACCTGGTTTAGTCCTGGTTTAGTCCTGGTTCGGACCTGTTTTAGACCTGGTTTAGTCCTGGTTTACACCTGGTTTAGTCTTGGTTTAGACCTGGTTTAGACCTGGTTTTAGACCTGGTTCAGACCTGGTTCAGACCTGGTTTAGTTCTGTTTTACGCCTGGTTTAGTCTTGGTTTAGACCTGGTTTAGACCTGGTTTAGTCCTGGTTTACACCTGGTTTAGTCTTGGTTTAGACCTGGTTTAGACCTGGTTTTAGACCTGGTTCAGACCTGGTTTAGTCCTGGTTTAGTCCTGGTTCGGACCTGTTTTAGACCTGGTTTAGTCCTGGTTTACACCTGGTTTAGTCTTGGTTTAGACCTGGTTTAGACCTGGTTTTAGACCTGGTTCAGACCTGGTTCAGACCTGGTTTAGACCTGGTTTAGTTCTGTTTTACGCCTGGTTTAGTCTTGGTTTAGACCTGGTTTAGACCTGGTTAAGACCTGGTTTAGTCCTGGTTCAGACCTGGTTTAGACCTGGTTTAGTCCTGGTTTAGACCTGGTTTAGACCTGGTTTGGACCTGGTTTAGTCCTGGTTTAGACCTGGTTTAGACCTGGTGTAGTCCTGGTTTAGTCCTGGTTTATTCCTGGTTTAGACCTGGTTTAGTCCTGGTTTAGTCCTGGTTTAGACCTGGTTTAGTCCTGGTTTAGACCTGGTTTAGTCCTGGTTTAGACCTTGTTTAGTCCTGGTTTAGTTCTTGTTTAGTTCTAGTTTAGACCTGGTTTAGACCTGGTTTAGTCCTTGTTTAGTCTTGGTTTAGTCCTGGTTTAGATCTGGTTTAGTCCTGGTTTAGACCTGGTTTAGACCTGGTTTAGTCCTGGTTTAGACCTGGTTTAGTCCTGGTTTAGTCCTGGTTTAGACCTGGTTTAGTCCTGGTTCGGACCTGGTTTAGACCTGGTTTAGACCTGGTTTAGACCTGATTTAGTCCTGGTTTAGTCCTGGTTTAGACCTGGTTTAGACCTGGTTTAGTCCTGGTTTAGACCTGGTTTAGTCCTAGTTTAGACCTGGTTTAGACCTGGTTTAGTCCTGGTTCAGACCTGGTTTAGTCCTTGTTCAGACCTGGTTTAGGCCTGGTTTGGACCTGGTTTAGTCCTGGTTTAGTCCTGGTTTAAACCTGGTTTAGTCCTGGTTCGGACCTGGTTTAGTTCTGCTTTAGACCTGGTTTAGACCTGGTTTAGACCTGGTTTAGTCCTGGTTTGGACCTGGTTTAGTCCTGGTTTAGTCCTGGTTCAGACCTGGTTTAGACCTGGTTTAGACCTGGTTTAGTCCTGGTTTTGACCTGGTTTAGTCCTGGTTTAGTCCTGGTTTAGGCCTGGTTTAGACCTGGTTTAGACCTGGTTTGGACCTGGTTTAGTCCTGGTTTAGTCCTGGTTTAAACCTGGTTTAGTCCTGGTTCGGACCTGGTTTAGACCTGGTTTAGTCCTGGTTCGGACCTGGTTTAGACCTGGTTCAGACCTGGTTTAGTCCTGGTTTGGACCTGGTTTAGACCTGGTTTATTCCTGGTTTAGTCCTGGTTCGGACCTGGTTTAGACCTGGTTCAGACCTGGTTCAGACCTGGTTTAGTCCTGGTTTAGACCTGGTTTAGTCCTGGTTTAAACCTGGTTCAGACCTGGTTTAGACCTGGTTTAGTCCTGGTTTAGACCTGGTTTAGACCTGGTTTGGACCTTGTTCAGACCTGCTTTAGACCTGGTTTAGTCCTGGTTTAGACCTGGTTTAGACCTGGTTTAGTCCTGGTTTAGACCTGGTTTAGTCCTGGTTTAGACCTGGTTTAGTCCTGGTTCAGACCTGGTTTAGTCCTGGTTTAGTCCTGGTTTAGACCTGGTTTAGTCCTGGTTTAGTCCTGGTTTAGTCCTGGTTTAGTCCTGGTTTAGTCCTGGTTTAGTCCTGGTTTAGACCTGGTTTGGACCTGGTTTGGACCTGGTTCAGACCTTCTTTAGTCCTTGTTTAGTCCTGGTTTAGACCTGGTTTAGACCTGGTTTAGTCCTAGTTTAGACCTGGTTTAGACCTGGTTTAGGCCTGGTTTAGACCTGGTTTAGGCCTGGTTCAGACCTGGTTCAGACCTGGTTTGGACCTTGTTCAGACCTGGTTTAGTCCTGGTTTAGTCCTGGTTCAGACCTAGTTTAGTCCTGGTTTAGTCCTGGTTTAGTCCTGGTTTAGTCTTGGTTTAGTCCTGCTTTAGACCTGGTTTAGACCTGGTTTAGTCCTGGTTTAGTCCTGGTTTAGACCTGGTTTAGTCCTGGTTCAGACCTGGTTTAGTCCTGTTTTAGACCTGGTTTAGTCCTGGTGTAGTCCTGGTTTAGACCTGGTTTAGTCCTGGTTTAGACCTGGTTTAGACCTGGTTCAGACCTGGTTTAGTCCTGGTTTGGACCTGGTTCAGACCTGGTTTTAGTCCTGGTTTAGACCTGGTTTAGTCCTGGTTTAGACCTGGTTTAGACCTGGTTTAGATCTGGTTAAGACCTGGTTTAGTTCTTGTTTAGACCTGGTTTAGTCCTTGTTCGGACCTAGTTTAGTCCTGGTTTAGTCCTGGTTTAGTCCTGCTTTAGACCTGGTTTAGTCCTGGTTTAGTCCTGGTTCAGACCTAGTTTAGTCCTGGTTTAGTCCTGGTTTAGTCCTGCTTTAGACCTGGTTTAGTCCTGGTTTAGACCTGGTTTAGTGCTGGTTCAGACCTAGTTTAGTCCTGGTTTAGTCCTGGTTTAGTCCTGCTTTAGACCTGGTTTAGACCTGGTTTAGACCTGGTTTAGACCTGGTTTAGACCTGGTTTAGTCCTGGTTTAGTCCTGGTTTAGACCTGGTTTAGACCTGGTTTAGTCCTGGTTTAGTCCTGTTTTAGACCTGGTTTAGTCCTGGTTTAGTCCTGGTTTAGACCTGGTTTAGTCCTGGTTTAGACCTGGTTCAGACCTGGTTCAGACCTGGTTTAGTCCTGTTTTAGACCTGGTTTAGTCCTGGTTTAGTCCTGGTTTAGACCTGGTTTAGTCCTGGTTTAGTCCTGGTTTAGACCTGGTTTAGTCCTGGTTTTGACGTGGTTTGGACCTGGTTTGGACCTGGTTCAGACCTGGTTCAGACCTGGTTTAGTCCTGTTTTAGACCTGGTTTAGTCCTGGTTTATTGCTGGTTCAGACCTAGTTTAGTCCTGGTTTAGTCCTGGTTTAGACCTGGTTTAAACCTGGTTTGGACCTGGTTTGGACCTGGTTCAGACCTGGTTCAGACCTGGTTTAGTCCTGTTTTAGACCTGGTTTAGTCCTGGTTTAGTCCTGGTTTAGACCTGGTTTAGTCCTGGTTTAGACCTGGTTTAGACCTGGTTTAGTCCTGGTTGAGACCTGGTTTAGACCTGGTTTAGTCCTGGTTTAGTCCTGGTTTAGACCTGGTTTTGTCCTAGTTTAGATCTGGTTGAGACCTGGTTTAGACCTGGTTTAGTCCTGGTTTAGTCCTGGTTTAGACCTGGTTTTGTCCTAGTTTAGATCTGGTTTAGACCTGGTTTAGACCTGGTTTGGACCTGGTTTAGACCTGGTTTAGTTCATGTTTAGACCTGGTTTTGACCTGGTTTGGACCTGTTTTAGACCTGGTTTAGTCCTGGTTTAGACCTGGTTTAGTCCTGGTTTAGACCTGGTTTAGACCTGGTTTAGTCCTGGTTTAGACCTGGTTTAGACCTGGTTTAGACCTGGTTTAGTCCTCGTTTAGACCTTGTTTAGACCTGGTGTAGTCCTGGTTTAGACCTGGTTTAGACCTGGTTTAGACCTGGTTTAGATCTGGTTAAGACCTGGTTTAGTCCTTGTTTAGACCTGGTTTAGTCCTGGTGTAGTCCTGGTTTAGACCTGGTTTAGTCCTGGTTTAGACCTGGTTTAGACCTGGTTTAGTCCTGGTTTAGACCTGGTTTAGTCCTGGTTTAGACCTGGTTTAGTCCTGGTTTAGTCCTGGTTTAGTCCTGGTTTAGTCCTGGTTTAGTCCTGGTTTAGACCTGGTTTGGACCTGGTTTGGATCTGGTTTAGACCTGATTTAGACCTGGTTTGGACCTGGTTCAGACCGGGTTTAGACCTGGTTTAGACCTGGTTTAGTCCTAGTTTAGACCTGGTTTAGACCTGGTTTAGACCTGGTTTAGGCCTGGTTTAGTCCTGGTTTAGACCTGGTTCAGACCGGGTTTAGACCTGGTTTAGACCTGGTTTAGTCCTAGTTTAGGCCTGGTTTAGACCTGGTTTGGACCTGGTTTAGTCCTGGTTTAGACCTTGTTCAGACCTGGTTCGGACCTGGTTTAGACCTGGTTTAGACCTGGTTTGGACCTTGTTCAGACCTGGTTTAGTCCTGGTTTAGTCCTGGTTCAGACCTAGTTTAGTCCTGGTTTAGTCCTGGTTTAGTCCTGGTTTAGTCCTGCTTTAGACCTGGTTTAGACCTGGTTTAGTCCTGGTTTAGTCCTGGTTTAGACCTGGTTTAGTCCTGGTTCAGACCTGGTTTAGTCCTGTTTTAGACCTGGTTTAGTCCTGGTTTAGTCCTGGTTTAGACCTGGTTTAGTCCTGGTTTAGACCTGGTTTAGACCTGGTTCAGACCTGGTTTAGTCCTGGTTTGGACCTGGTTCAGACCTGGTTTTAGTCCTGGTTTAGACCTGGTTTAGTCCTGGTTTAGACCTGGTTTAGACCTGGTTTAGATCTGGTTAAGACCTGGTTTAGTTCTTGTTTAGACCTGGTTTAGTCCTTGTTCGGACCTGGTTCGGACCTGGTTCAGACCTGGTTTGGACCTGGTTTAGACCTTGTTTAGTCCTGGTTGAGACCTGATTTAGTCCTGGTTTAGACCTGGTTCAGACCTGGTTTGGATCTGGTTTAGACCTGATTTAGACCTGGTTTGGACCTGGTTCAGACCTTCTTTAGTCCTTGTTTAGTCCTGGTTTAGACCTGGTTTAGACCTGGTTTAGTCCTAGTTTAGACCTGGTTTAGTCCTTGTTTAGACCTGGTTTATTCCTGGTTTAGATCTGGTTAAGACCTGGTTCGGACCTGGTTCAGACCTGGTTTAGACCTGGTTTAGACCTTGTTTAGACCTGGTTTAGTCCTGGTTCAGACCTGGTTTAGTCCTGGTTTAGTCCTGGTTCAGACCTAGTTTAGTCCTGGTTTAGTCCTGGTTTAGTCCTGGTTTAGTCCTGCTTTAGACCTGGTTTAGACCTGGTTTAGTCCTGGTTTAGTCCTGGTTTAGACCTGGTTTAGTCCTGGTTCAGACCTGGTTTAGTCCTGTTTTAGACCTGGTTTAGTCCTGGTTTAGTCCTGTTTTAGACCTGGTTTAGTCCTGGTTTAGTCCTGGTTTAGACCTGGTTTAGTCCTGGTTTAGACCTGGTTTAGTCCTGGTTTGGACCTGGTTCAGACCTGGTTTTAGTCCTGGTTTAGACCTGGTTTAGTCCTGGTTTAGACCTGGTTTAAACCTGGTTTAGACCTGGTTTAGACCTGGTTTAGACCTGGTTTGGACCTTGTTCAGACCTGGTTTAGTCCTGGTTTAGTCCTGGTTTAGTCCTGGTTTAGTCCTGCTTTAGACCTGGTTTAGACCTGGTTTAGTCCTGGTTTAGTCCTGGTTTAGACCTGGTTTAGTCCTGGTTCAGACCTGGTTTAGTCCTGTTTTAGACCTGGTTTAGTCCTGGTTTAGTCCTGGTTTAGACCTGGTTTAGTCCTGGTTTAGACCTGGTTTAGACCTGGTTCAGACCTGGTTTAGTCCTGGTTTGGACCTGGTTCAGACCTGGTTTAGTCCTGGTTTAGACCTGGTTTAGTCCTGGTTTAGACCTGGTTTAGTCCTGGTTCAGACCTGGTTTAGTCCTGGTTTAGTCCTGGTTTTGACCTGGTTTAGTCCTGGTTTAGTCCTGGTTTAGTCCTGGTTTAGTCCTGGTTTAGTCCTGGTTTAGACCTGGTTTAGACCTGGTTTAGGCCTGGTTTAGTCCTGGTTTAGACCTGGTTCAGACCGGGTTTAGACCTGGTTTAGACCTGGTTTAGTCCTAGTTTAGGCCTGGTTTAGACCTGGTTTAGACCTGGTTTAGTCCTGGTTTGGACCTGGTTTAGTCCTGGTTTAGACCTTGTTCAGGCCTGGTTCGGACCTGGTTTAGACCTGGTTTAGACCTGGTTTGGACCTTGTTCAGACCTGGTTTAGTCCTGGTTTAGTCCTGGTTCAGACCTAGTTTAGTCCTGGTTTAGTCCTGGTTTAGTCCTGGTTTAGTCCTGCTTTAGACCTGGTTTAGACCTGGTTTAGTCCTGGTTTAGTCCTGGTTTAGACCTGGTTTAGTCCTGGTTCAGACCTGGTTTAGTCCTGTTTTAGACCTGGTTTAGTCCTGGTTTAGTCCTGGTTTAGACCTGGTTTAGTCCTGGTTTAGACCTGGTTTAGACCTGGTTCAGACCTGGTTTAGTCCTGGTTTGGACCTGGTTCAGACCTGGTTTTAGTCCTGGTTTAGACCTGGTTTAGTCCTGGTTTAGACCTGGTTTAGACCTGGTTTAGATCTGGTTAAGACCTGGTTTAGTTCTTGTTTAGACCTGGTTTAGTCCTTGTTCGGACCTGGTTCGGACCTGGTTCAGACCTGGTTTGGACCTGGTTTAGACCTTGTTTAGTCCTGGTTGAGACCTGGTTCAGACCTGGTTTGGATCTGGTTTAGACCTGATTTAGACCTGGTTTGGACCTGGTTCAGACCTTCTTTAGTCCTTGTTTAGTCCTGGTTTAGACCTGGTTTAGACCTGGTTTAGTCCTAGTTTAGACCTGGTTTAGTCCTTGTTTAGACCTGGTTTATTCCTGGTTTAGATCTGGTTAAGACCTGGTTCGGACCTGGTTCAGACCTGGTTTAGACCTGGTTTAGACCTTGTTTAGACCTGGTTTAGTCCTGGTTCAGACCTGGTTTAGTCCTGGTTTAGTCCTGGTTCAGACCTAGTTTAGTCCTGGTTTAGTCCTGGTTTAGTCCTGGTTTAGTCCTGCTTTAGACCTGGTTTAGACCTGGTTTAGTCCTGGTTTAGTCCTGGTTTAGACCTGGTTTAGTCCTGGTTCAGACCTGGTTTAGTCCTGTTTTAGACCTGGTTTAGTCCTGGTTTAGTCCTGGTTTAGACCTGGTTTAGTCCTGGTTTAGACCTGGTTTAGACCTGGTTCAGACCTGGTTTAGTCCTGGTTTGGACCTGGTTCAGACCTGGTTTTAGTCCTGGTTTAGACCTGGTTTAGTCCTGGTTTAGACCTGGTTTAAACCTGGTTTAGACCTGGTTTAGACCTGGTTTAGACCTGGTTTGGACCTTGTTCAGACCTGGTTTAGTCCTGGTTTAGTCCTGGTTTAGTCCTGGTTTAGTCCTGCTTTAGACCTGGTTTAGACCTGGTTTAGTCCTGGTTTAGTCCTGGTTTAGACCTGGTTTAGTCCTGGTTCAGACCTGGTTTAGTCCTGTTTTAGACCTGGTTTAGTCCTGGTTTAGTCCTGGTTTAGACCTGGTTCAGACCTGGTTTAGTCCTGGTTTGGACCTGGTTCAGACCTGGTTTTAGTCCTGGTTTAGACCTGGTTTAGTCCTGGTTTAGACCTGGTTTAGACCTGGTTTAGATCTGGTTAAGACCTGGTTTAGTTCTTGTTTAGACCTGGTTTAGTCCTTGTTCGGACCTGGTTCGGACCTGGTTCAGACCTGGTTTGGACCTGGTTTAGACCTTGTTTAGTCCTGGTTGAGACCTGATTTAGTCCTGGTTTAGACCTGGTTCAGACCTGGTTTGGATCTGGTTTAGACCTGATTTAGACCTGGTTTGGACCTGGTTCAGACCTTCTTTAGTCCTTGTTTAGTCCTGGTTTAGACCTGGTTTAGACCTGGTTTAGTCCTTGTTTAGACCTGGTTTATTCCTGGTTTAGATCTGGTTAAGACCTGGTTCGGACCTGGTTCAGACCTGGTTTAGACCTGGTTTAGACCTTGTTTAGACCTGGTTTAGTCCTGGTTCAGACCTGGTTTAGTCCTGGTTTAGTCCTGGTTCAGACCTAGTTTAGTCCTGGTTTAGTCCTGGTTTAGTCCTGGTTTAGTCCTGCTTTAGACCTGGTTTAGACCTGGTTTAGTCCTGGTTTAGTCCTGGTTTAGACCTGGTTTAGTCCTGGTTCAGACCTGGTTTAGTCCTGTTTTAGACCTGGTTTAGTCCTGGTTTAGTCCTGGTTTAGACCTGGTTTAGTCCTGGTTTAGACCTGGTTTAGACCTGGTTCAGACCTGGTTTAGTCCTGGTTTGGACCTGGTTCAGACCTGGTTTTAGTCCTGGTTTAGACCTGGTTTAGTCCTGGTTTAGACCTGGTTTAAACCTGGTTTAGACCTGGTTTAGACCTGGTTTAGACCTGGTTTGGACCTTGTTCAGACCTGGTTTAGTCCTGGTTTAGTCCTGGTTTAGTCCTGGTTTAGTCCTGCTTTAGACCTGGTTTAGACCTGGTTTAGTCCTGGTTTAGTCCTGGTTTAGACCTGGTTTAGTCCTGGTTCAGACCTGGTTTAGTCCTGTTTTAGACCTGGTTTAGTCCTGGTTTAGTCCTGGTTTAGACCTGGTTTAGTCCTGGTTTAGACCTGGTTTAGACCTGGTTCAGACCTGGTTTAGTCCTGGTTTGGACCTGGTTCAGACCTGGTTTAGTCCTGGTTTAGACCTGGTTTAGTCCTGGTTTAGACCTGGTTTAGTCCTGGTTCAGACCTGGTTTAGTCCTGGTTTAGTCCTGGTTTTGACCTGGTTTAGTCCTGGTTTAGTCCTGGTTTAGTCCTGGTTTAGTCCTGGTTTAGTCCTGGTTTAGACCTGGTTTGGACCTGGTTTGGATCTGGTTTAGACCTGATTTAGACCTGGTTTGGACCTGGTTCAGACCTGGTTTAGTCCTGGTTTAGACCTGGTTTAGTCCTGGTTTAGACCTGGTTTAGTCCTGGTTCAGACCTGGTTTAGTCCTGGTTTAGTCCTGGTTTAGACCTGGTTTAGTCCTGGTTTAGTCCTGGTTTAGTCCTGGTTTAGTCCTGGTTTAGTCCTGGTTTAGACCTGGTTTGGACCTGGTTTGGATCTGGTTTAGACCTGATTTAGACCTGGTTTGGACCTGGTTCAGACCTTCTTTAGTCCTTGTTTAGTCCTGGTTTAGACCTGGTTTAGACCTGGTTTAGTCCTAGTTTAGACCTGGTTTAGACCTGGTTTAGTCCTGGTTCAGACCTGGTTTAGGTCTGGTTTAGACCTGGTTTAGACCTGGTTTAGACCTGGTTTAGTCCTGGTTTGGACCTGGTTTAGTCCTGGTTTGGACCTGGTTTAGTCCTGGTTTAGACCTGGTTTAGACCTGGTTTAGACCTGGTTTAGACCTGGTTTAGTCCTGGTTTGGACCTGGTTTAGTCCTGGTTTAGACCTGGTTTAGACCTGGTTTAGTCCTGGTTTAGACCTGGTTTAGTCCTGGTTTAGACCTGGTTTAGTCCTGGTTCAGACCGGGTTTAGTCCTGGTTTAGTCCTGGTTTAGACCTGGTTTAGTCCTGGTTTAGTCCTGGTTTAGTCCTGGTTTAGTCCTGGTTTAGTCCTGGTTTAGACCTGGTTTGGACCTGGTTTGGATCTGGTTTAGACCTGATTTAGACCTGGTTTGGACCTGGTTCAGACCTGGTTTAGTCCTGGTTTAGTCCTGGTTTAGACCTGGTTTAGTCCTGGTTTAGACCTGGTTTAGTCCTGGTTTAGTCCTGGTTTAGACCTGGTTTAGTCCTGGTTTAGTCCTGGTTTGGACCTGGTTTGGATCTGGTTTAGACCTGATTTAGACCTGGTTTGGACCTGGTTCAGACCTGGTTTAGTCCTGGTTTAGTCCTGGTTTAGACCTGGTTTAGTCCTGGTTTAGTCCTGGTTTAGACCTGGTTTAGTCCTGGTTTAGTCCTGGTTTGGACCTGGTTTGGATCTGGTTTAGACCTGATTTAGACCTGGTTTGGACCTGGTTCAGACCTGGTTTAGTCCTGGTTTAGTCCTGGTTTAGACCTGGTTTAGTCCTGGTTCAGACCTGGTTTAGTCCTGGTTTAGTCCTGGTTTAGACCTGGTTTAGTCCTGGTTTAGTCCTGGTTTAGTCCTGGTTTAGACCTGGTTTAGTCCTGGTTTGGACCTGGTTTGGATCTGGTTTAGACCTGATTTAGACCTGGTTTAGACCTGGTTCAGACCTGGTTTAGTCCTGGTTTGGACCTGGTTCAGACCTGGTTTTAGTCCTGGTTTAGACCTGGTTTAGTCCTGGTTTAGACCTGGTTTAAACCTGGTTTGGACCTTGTTCAGACCTGGTTTAGTCCTGGTTTAGTCCTGGTTCAGACCTAGTTTAGTCCTGGTTTAGTCCTGGTTTAGTCCTGGTTTAGTCCTGCTTTAGACCTGGTTTAGACCTGGTTTAGTCCTGGTTTAGTCCTGGTTTAGACCTGGTTTAGTCCTGGTTCAGACCTGGTTTAGTCCTGTTTTAGACCTGGTTTAGTCCTGGTTTAGTCCTGGTTTAGACCTGGTTTAGTCCTGGTTTAGACCTGGTTTAGACCTGGTTCAGACCTGGTTTAGTCCTGGTTTGGACCTGGTTCAGACCTGGTTTTAGTCCTGGTTTAGACCTGGTTTAGACCTGGTTTAGTCCTGGTTTAGACCTGGTTTAGTCCTGGTTTAGACCTGGTTTAGTCCTGGTTCAGACCTGGTTTAGTCCTGGTTTAGTCCTGGTTTAGACCTGGTTTAGTCCTGGTTTAGTCCTGGTTTAGTCCTGGTTTAGTCCTGGTTTAGTCCTGGTTTAGACCTGGTTTGGACCTCGTTTGGATCTGGTTTAGACCTGATTTAGACCTGGTTTGGACCTGGTTCAGACCTTCTTTAGTCCTTGTTTAGTCCTGGTTTAGACCTGGTTTAGACCTGGTTTAGTCCTAGTTTAGACCTGGTTTAGACCTGGTTTAGTCCTGGTTCAGACCTGGTTTAGGTCTGGTTTAGACCTGGTTTAGGCCTGGTTTAGACCTGGTTTAGACCTGGTTTAGACCTGGTTTAGTCCTGGTTTGGACCTGGTTTAGTCCTGGTTTAGACCTGGTTTAGACCTGGTTTAGTCCTGGTTTAGACCTGGTTTAGTCCTGGTTTAGACCTGGTTTAGTCCTGGTTCAGACCTGGTTTAGTCCTGGTTTAGTCCTGGTTTAGACCTGGTTTAGTCCTGGTTTAAACCTGGTTTAGACCTGGTTTAGTCCTAGTTTAGACCTGGTTTAGACCTGGTTTAGTCCTGGTTCAAACCTGGTTTAGGTCTGGTTTAGACCTGGTTTAGGCCTGGTTTAGTCCTGGTTTAGACCTGGTTCAGACCGGGTTTAGACCTGGTTTAGACCTGGTTTAGTCCTAGTTTAGACCTGGTTTAGACCTGGTTTAGACCTGGTTTAGTCCTGGTTTAGACCTGGTTTAGTCCTGGTTTGGACCTGGTTTAGTCCTGGTTTAGTCCTGGTTTAAACCTGGTTTAGTCCTGGTTCGGACCTGGTTTAGTTCTGCTTTAGACCTGGTTTAGACCTGGTTTAGACCTGGTTTAGTCCTGGTTTGGACCTGGTTTAGTCCTGGTTTAGTCCTGGTTCAGACCTGGTTTAGACCTGGTTTAGACCTGGTTTGGACCTGGTTTAGTCCTGGTTTAGACCTGGTTTAGTCCTGGTTTGGACCTGGTTTAGTCCTGGTTTAGTCCTGGTTTAGGCCTGGTTTAGACCTGGTTTAGACCTGGTTTGGACCTGGTTTAGTCCTGGTTTAGTCCTGGTTTAAACCTGGTTTAGTCCTGGTTCGGACCTGGTTTAGACCTGGTTTAGTCCTGGTTCGGACCTGGTTTAGACCTGGTTCAGACCTGGTTTAGTCCTGGTTTGGACCTGGTTTAGACCTGGTTTATTCCTGGTTTAGTCCTGGTTCGGACCTGGTTTAGACCTGGTTCAGACCTGGTTTAGTCCTGGTTTAGACCTGGTTCAGACCTGGTTTAGACCTGGTTTAGACCTGGTTTGGACCTTGTTCAGACCTGCTTTAGACCTGGTTTAGTCCTGGTTTAGACCTGGTTTAGTCCTGGTTTGGACCTGGTTCAGACCTGGTTTTAGTCCTGGTTTAGACCTGGTTTAGTCCTGGTTTAGACCTGGTTTAGACCTGGTTTAGACCTGGTTTAGACCTGGTTTGGACCTTGTTCAGACCTGGTTTAGTCCTGGTTTAGTCCTGGTTCAGACCTAGTTTAGTCCTGGTTTAGTCCTGGTTTAGTCCTGGTTTAGTCCTGCTTTAGACCTGGTTTAGACCTGGTTTAGTCCTGGTTTAGTCCTGGTTTAGACCTGGTTTAGTCCTGGTTCAGACCTGGTTTAGTCCTGGTTTAGTCCTGGTTTAGACCTGGTTTAGTCCTGGTTTAGACCTGGTTTAGACCTGGTTCAGACCTGGTTTAGTCCTGGTTTAGACCTGGTTTAGACCTGGTTCAGACCTGGTTTAGTCCTGGTTTGGACCTGGTTCAGACCTGGTTTTAGTCCTGGTTTAGACCTGGTTTAGACCTGGTTTAGTCCTGGTTTAGACCTGGTTTAGTCCTGGTTTAGACCTGGTTTAGTCCTGGTTCAGACCTGGTTTAGTCCTGGTTTAGTCCTGGTTTAGACCTGGTTTAGTCCTGGTTTAGTCCTGGTTTAGTCCTGGTTTAGTCCTGGTTTAGACCTGGTTTGGACCTGGTTTGGATCTGGTTTAGTCCTGGTTTAGACCTGGTTTGGACCTGGTTTGGATCTGGTTTAGACCTGATTTAGACCTGGTTTGGACCTGGTTCAGACCTTCTTTAGTCCTTGTTTAGTCCTGGTTTAGACCTGGTTTAGACCTGGTTTAGTCCTAGTTTAGACCTGGTTTAGACCTGGTTTAGTCCTGGTTCAGACCTGGTTTAGGTCTGGTTTAGACCTGGTTTAGGCCTGGTTTAGACCTGGTTTAGACCTGGTTTAGACCTGGTTTTGTCCTGGTTTAGACCTGGTTTAGTCCTGGTTTAGACCTGGTTTAGTCCTGGTTCAGACCTGGTTTAGTCCTGGTTTAGTCCTGGTTTAGACCTGGTTTAGTCCTGGTTTAGTCCTGGTTTAGTCCTGGTTTAGTCCTGGTTTAGTCCTGGTTTAGACCTGGTTTGGACCTGGTTTAGACCTAGTTTAGACCTGGTTTAGTCCTAGTTTAGACCTGGTTTAGACCTGGTTTAGTCCTGGTTCAGACCTGGTTTAGGTCTGGTTTAGACCTGGTTTAGGCCTGGTTTAGTCCTGGTTTAGACCTGGTTCAGACCGGGTTTAGACCTGGTTTAGACCTGGTTTAGTCCTAGTTTAGACCTGGTTTAGACCTGGTTTAGACCTGGTTTAGACCTGGTTTGGACCTGGTTTAGTCCTGGTTTAGACCTGGTTTAGTCCTGGTTTGGACCTGGTTTAGTCCTGGTTTAGTCCTGGTTTAAACCTGGTTTAGTCCTGGTTCGGACCTGGTTTAGTTCTGCTTTAGACCTGGTTTAGACCTGGTTTAGACCTGGTTTAGTCCTGGTTTGGACCTGGTTTGGACCTGGTTTAGTCCTGGTTTAGACCTGGTTTAGACCTGGTTTAGTCCTGGTTTAGACCTGGTTTAGTCCTGGTTTAGACCTGGTTTAGTCCTGGTTCAGACCTGGTTTAGACCTGGTTTAGTCCTGGTTTAGTCCTGGTTTAGTCCTGGTTTAGTCCTGGTTTAGTCCTGGTTTAGACCTGGTTTGGACCTGGTTTAGACCTGGTTTAGACCTGGTTTAGTCCTAGTTTAGTCCTGGTTTAGTCCTGGTTTAGTCCTGGTTTAGTCCTGGTTTAGTCCTGGTTTAGTCCTGGTTTAGTCCTGGTTTAGACCTGGTTTAGACCTGGTTTAGACCTGGTTTAGTCCTAGTTTAGACCTGGTTTAGACCTGGTTTAGTCCTGGTTCAGACCTGGTTTAGGTCTGGTTTAGACCTGGTTTAGGCCTGGTTTAGTCCTGGTTTAGACCTGGTTCAGACCGGGTTTAGACCTGGTTTAGACCTGGTTTAGTCCTAGTTTAGACCTGGTTTAGACCTGGTTTAGACCTGGTTTAGACCTGGTTTGGACCTGGTTTAGTCCTGGTTTAGACCTGGTTTAGTCCTGGTTTGGACCTGGTTTAGTCCTGGTTTAGTCCTGGTTTAAACCTGGTTTAGTCCTGGTTCGGACCTGGTTTAGTTCTGCTTTAGACCTGGTTTAGACCTGGTTTAGTCCTGGTTTGGACCTGGTTTAGTCCTGGTTCAGACCTGGTTTAGACCTGGTTTAGACCTGGTTTGGACCTGGTTTAGTCCTGGTTTAGACCTGGTTTAGTCCTGGTTTGGACCTGGTTTAGTCCTGGTTTAGTCCTGGTTTAGGCCTGGTTTAGACCTGGTTTAGACCTGGTTTGGACCTGGTTTAGTCCTGGTTTAGTCCTGGTTTAGACCTGGTTTAGTCCTGGTTCGGACCTGGTTTAGACCTGGTTCAGACCTGGTTTAGTCCTGGTTTGGACCTGGTTTAGACCTGGTTTATTCCTGGTTTAGACCTGGTTTAGTCCTGGTTTAGACCTGGTTTAGACCTGGTTTGGACCTTGTTCAGACCTGCTTTAGACCTGGTTTAGTCCTGGTTTAGACCTGGTTTAGACCTGGTTTAGTCCTGGTTTAGACCTGGTTTAGTCCTGGTTTAGACCTGGTTTAGTCCTGGTTCAGACCTGGTTTAGTCCTGGTTTAGTCCTGGTTTAGACCTGGTTTAGTCCTGGTTTAGTCCTGGTTTAGTCCTGGTTTAGTCCTGGTTTAGTCCTGGTTTAGACCTGGTTTGGACCTGGTTTGGATCTGGTTTAGACCTGATTTAGACCTGGTTTGGACCTGGTTCAGACCTTCTTTAGTCCTTGTTTAGTCCTGGTTTAGACCTGGTTTAGACCTGGTTTAGTCCTAGTTTAGACCTGGTTTAGACCTGGTTTAGTCCTGGTTCAGACCTGGTTTAGGTCTGGTTTAGACCTGGTTTAGGCCTGGTTCAGACCTGGTTCAGACCTGGTTTGGACCTTGTTTAGACCTGGTTTAGACCTGGTTTAGTCCTAGTTTAGACCTGGTTTAGACCTGGTTTAGTCCTGGTTCAGACCTGGTTTAGGTCTGGTTTAGACCTGGTTTAGTCCTGGTTTAGTCCTGGTTCAGACCTAGTTTAGTCCTGGTTTAGTCCTGGTTTAGTCCTGGTTTAGTCTTGGTTTAGTCCTGCTTTAGACCTGGTTTAGACCTGGTTTAGTCCTGGTTTAGTCCTGTTTTAGACCTGGTTTAGTCCTGGTTTAGTCCTGGTTTAGACCTGGTTTAGTCCTGGTTTAGACCTGGTTTAGACCTGGTTCAGACCTGGTTTAGTCCTGGTTTGGACCTGGTTCAGACCTGGTTTTAGTCCTGGTTTAGACCTGGTTTAGTCCTGGTTTAGACCTGGTTTAGACCTGGTTTAGATCTGGTTAAGACCTGGTTTAGTTCTTGTTTAGACCTGGTTTAGTCCTTGTTCGGACCTGGTTCGGACCTCGTTTAGACCTTGTTTAGTCCTGGTTGAGACCTGATTTAGTCCTGGTTTAGACCTGGTTTAAACCTGGTTTAGACCTGGTTTAGACCTGGTTTAGACCTGGTTTGGACCTTGTTCAGACCTGGTTTAGTCCTGGTTTAGTCCTGGTTCAGACCTAGTTTAGTCCTGGTTTAGTCCTGGTTTAGTCCTGCTTTAGACCTGGTTTAGTCCTGGTTTAGACCTGGTTTAGTGCTGGTTCAGACCTAGTTTAGTCCTGGTTTAGTCCTGGTTTAGTCCTGCTTTAGACCTGGTTTAGACCTGGTTTAGACCTGGTTTAGACCTGGTTTAGACCTGGTTTAGTCCTGGTTTAGTCCTGGTTTAGACCTGGTTTAGACCTGGTTTAGTCCTGGTTTAGTCCTGTTTTAGACCTGGTTTAGTCCTGGTTTAGTCCTGGTTTAGACCTGGTTTAGTCCTGGTTTAGACCTGGTTCAGACCTGGTTCAGACCTGGTTTAGTCCTGTTTTAGACCTGGTTTAGTCCTGGTTTAGTCCTGGTTTAGACCTGGTTTAGTCCTGGTTTAGTCCTGGTTTAGACCTGGTTTAGTCCTGGTTTGGACGTGGTTTGGACCTGGTTTGGACCTGGTTCAGACCTGGTTCAGACCTGGTTTAGTCCTGTTTTAGACCTGGTTTAGTCCTGGTTTAGTGCTGGTTCAGACCTAGTTTAGTCCTGGTTTAGTCCTGGTTTAGACCTGGTTTAAACCTGGTTTAGACCTGTTTTAGACCTGGTTTAGTCCTGGTTTAGTCCTGGTTTAGACCTGGTTTAGTCCTGGTTTAGACCTGGTTTAGACCTGGTTTAGTCCTGGTTGAGACCTGGTTTAGACCTGGTTTAGTCCTGGTTTAGTCCTGGTTTAGACCTGGTTTTGTCCTAGTTTAGATCTGGTTTAGACCTGGTTTAGTTCATGTTTAGACCTGGTTTTGACCTGGTTTGGACCTGTTTTAGACCTGGTTTAGTCCTGGTTTAGACCTGGTTTAGTCCTGGTTTAGACCTGGTTTAGACCTGGTTTAATCCTGGTTTAGACCTGGTTTAGACCTGGTTTAGACCTGGTTTGGACCTGGTTTAGTCCTGGTTTAGTCCTCGTTTAGACCTTGTTTAGACCTGGTGTAGTCCTGGTTTAGACCTGGTTTAGACCTGGTTTAGACCTGGTTTAGATCTGGTTAAGACCTGGTTTAGTCCTTGTTCGGACCTGGTTCTGACCTGGTTCTGACCTGGTTTGGACCTGGTTCAGACCTGGTTTAGACCTGGTTTAGTCCTGGTTCAGACCTGCTTTAGACCTGGTTTAGTCCTGGTTTAGACCTGGTTTAGACCTGGTTTAGTCCTGGTTTAGACCTGGTTTAGTCCTGGTTTAGACCTGGTTTAGTCCTGGTTCAGACCTGGTTTAGTCCTGGTTTAGTCCTGGTTTAGACCTGGTTTAGTCCTGGTTTAGTCCTGGTTTAGTCCTGGTTTAGTCCTGGTTTAGTCCTGGTTTAGTCCTGGTTTAGACCTGGTTTGGACCTGGTTTGGATCTGGTGTAGACCTGATTTAGACCTGGTTTGGACCTGGTTCAGACCGGGTTTAGACCTGGTTTAGACCTGGTTTAGTCCTGGTTTAGTCCTGGTTTAGTCCTGGTTTAGTCCTGGTTTAGACCTGGTTCAGACCGGGTTTAGACCTGGTTTAGACCTGGTTTAGTCCTAGTTTAGACCTGGTTTAGACCTGGTTTAGACCTGGTTTAGTCCTGGTTTGGACCTGGTTTAGTCCTGGTTTAGACCTGGTTTAGTCCTGGTTTAGACCTGGTTTAGGCCTGGTTTAGTCCTGGTTTAGTCCTGGTTCAGACCTAGTTTAGTCCTGGTTTAGGCCTGGTTTAGTCCTGGTTTAGTCCTGCTTTAGACCTGGTTTAGACCTGGTTTAGTCCTGGTTTAGTCCTGGTTTAGACCTGGTTTAGTCCTGGTTCAGACCTGGTTTAGTCCTGTTTTAGACCTGGTTTAGTCCTGGTTTAGTCCTGGTTCAGACCTGGTTTAGACCTGGTTCAGACCTGGTTTAGTCCTGGTTTGGACCTGGTTCAGACCTGGTTTTAGTCCTGGTTTAGACCTGGTTTAGTCCTGGTTTAGACCTGGTTTAGACCTGGTTTAGATCTGGTTAAGACCTGGTTTAGTTCTTGTTTAGACCTGGTTTAGTCCTTGTTCGGACCTGGTTCGGACCTGGTTCAGACCTGGTTTGGACCTGGTTTAGACCTTGTTTAGTCCTTGTTGAGACCTGATTTAGTCCTGGTTTAGACCTGGTTTAAACCTGGTTTAGACCTGGTTTGGATCTGGTTTAGACCTGATTTAGACCTGGTTTGGACCTGGTTCAGACCTTCTTTAGTCCTTGTTTAGTCCTGGTTTAGACCTGGTTTAGACCTGGTTTAGTCCTAGTTTAGACCTGGTTTAGACCTGGTTTAGTCCTGGTTCAGACCTGGTTTAGTCCTTGTTTAGACCTGGTTTATTCCTGGTTTAGATCTGGTTAAGACCTGGTTCGGACCTGGTTCAGACCTGGTTTAGACCTGGTTTAGACCTTGTTTAGACCTGGTTTAGTCCTGGTTTAGACCTGGTTTAGTCCTGGTTCAGACCTGGTTTAGTCCTGGTTTAGTCCTGGTTCAGACCTAGTTTAGTCCTGGTTTAGTCCTGGTTTAGTCCTGGTTTAGTCCTGCTTTAGACCTGGTTTAGACCTGGTTTAGTCCTGGTTTAGTCCTGGTTTAGACCTGGTTTAGTCCTGGTTCAGACCTGGTTTAGTCCTGTTTTAGACCTGGTTTAGTCCTGGTTTAGTCCTGGTTTAGACCTGGTTTAGTCCTGGTTTAGTCCTGGTTTAGACCTGGTTTAGACCTGGTTTAGACCTGGTTCAGACCTGGTTTAGTCCTGGTTTGGACCTGGTTAAGACCTGGTTTTAGTCCTGGTTTAGACCTGGTTTAGTCCTGGTTTAGACCTGGTTTAAACCTGGTTTAGACCTGGTTTAGACCTGGTTTAGACCTGGTTTGGACCTTGTTCAGACCTGGTTTAGTCCTGGTTTAGTCCTGGTTCAGACCTAGTTTAGTCCTGGTTTAGTCCTGGTTTAGTCCTGGTTTAGTCCTGCTTTAGACCTGGTTTAGACCTGGTTTAGTCCTGGTTTAGTCCTGGTTTAGACCTGGTTTAGTCCTGGTTCAGACCTGGTTTAGTCCTGTTTTAGACCTGGTTTAGTCCTGGTTTAGTCCTGGTTTAGACCTGGTTTAGTCCTGGTTTAGACCTGGTTTAGACCTGGTTCAGACCTGGTTTAGTCCTGGTTTGGACCTGGTTCAGACCTGGTTTAGTCCTGGTTTAGACCTGGTTTAGTCCTGGTTTAGACCTGGTTTAGTCCTGGTTCAGACCTGGTTTAGTCCTGGTTTAGTCCTGGTTTAGACCTGGTTTAGTCCTGGTTTAGTCCTGGTTTAGTCCTGGTTTAGTCCTGGTTTAGTCCTGGTTTAGTCCTGGTTTAGACCTGGTTTAGTCCTAGTTTAGACCTGGTTTAGACCTGGTTTAGTCCTGGTTCAGACCTGGTTTAGGTCTGGTTTAGACCTGGTTTAGGCCTGGTTTAGACCTGGTTTAGACCTGGTTTAGACCTGGTTTAGTCCTGGTTTGGACCTGGTTTAGTCCTGGTTTAGACCTGGTTTAGACCTGGTTTAGTCCTGGTTTAGACCTGGTTTAGTCCTGGTTTAGACCTGGTTTAGTCCTGGTTCAGACCTGGTTTAGTCCTGGTTTAGTCCTGGTTTAGACCTGGTTTAGTCCTGGTTTAGTCCTGGTTTAGTCCTGGTTTAGTCCTGGTTTAGTCCTGGTTTAGTCCTGGTTTAGACCTGGTTTGGACCTGGTTTGGATCTGGTTTAGACCTGATTTAGACCTGGTTTGGACCTGGTTCAGACCTGGTTTAGTCCTGGTTTAGTCCTGGTTTAGACCTGGTTTAGTCCTGGTTTAGACCTGGTTTAGTCCTGGTTTAGTCCTGGTTTAGACCTGGTTTAGTCCTGGTTTAGTCCTGGTTTGGACCTGGTTTGGATCTGGTTTAGACCTGATTTAGACCTGGTTTGGACCTGGTTCAGACCTGGTTTAGTCCTGGTTTAGTCCTGGTTTAGTCCTGGTTTAGTCCTGGTTTAGACCTGGTTTGGACCTGGTTTGGACCTGGTTCAGACCTGGTTTAGTCCTGGTTTAGTCCTGGTTTAGACCTGGTTTAGTCCTGGTTTAGTCCTGGTTTAGACCTGGTTTAGTCTTGGTTTAGTCCTGGTTTGGACCTGGTTTGGATCTGGTTTAGACCTGATTTAGACCTGGTTTGGACCTGGTTCAGACCTGGTTTAGTCCTGGTTTAGTCCTGGTTTAGTCCTGGTTTAGTCCTGGTTTAGACCTGGTTTGGACCTGGTTTGGATCTGGTTTAGACCTGATTTAGACCTGGTTTAGACCTGGTTTAGTCCTGGTTCAGACCTGGTTTAGTCCTGGTTTAGTCCTGGTTTAGACCTGGTTTAGTCCTGGTTTAGTCCTGGTTTAGTCCTGGTTTAGACCTGGTTTAGTCCTGGTTTAGTCCTGGTTTAGTCCTGGTTTAGACCTGGTTTGGACCTGGTTTGGATCTGGTTTAGACCTGATTTAGACCTGGTTTAGACCTGGTTCAGACCTGGTTTAGTCCTGGTTTAGTCCTGGTTTAGACCTGGTTTAGTCCTGGTTTAGACCTGGTTTAAACCTGGTTTAGACCTGGTTTAGACCTGGTTTAGACCTGGTTTGGACCTTGTTCAGACCTGGTTTAGTCCTGGTTTAGTCCTGGTTCAGACCTAGTTTAGTCCTGGTTTAGTCCTGGTTTAGTCCTGGTTTAGTCCTGCTTTAGACCTGGTTTAGACCTGGTTTAGTCCTGGTTTAGTCCTGGTTTAGACCTGGTTTAGTCCTGGTTCAGACCTGGTTTAGTCCTGTTTTAGACCTGGTTTAGTCCTGGTTTAGTCCTGGTTTAGACCTGGTTTAGTCCTGGTTTAGACCTGGTTTAGACCTGGTTCAGACCTGGTTTAGTCCTGGTTTGGACTGGTTCAGACCTGGTTTTAGTCCTGGTTTAGACCTGGTTTAGACCTGGTTTAGTCCTGGTTTAGACCTGGTTTAGTCCTGGTTTAGACCTGGTTTAGTCCTGGTTCAGACCTGGTTTAATCCTGGTTTAGTCCTGGTTTAGACCTGGTTTAGTCCTGGTTTAGTCCTGGTTTAGTCCTGGTTTAGTCCTGGTTTAGTCCTGGTTTAGTCCTGGTTTAGACCTGGTTTGGATCTGGTTTAGACCTGATTTAGACCTGGTTTGGACCTGGTTCAGACCTTCTTTAGTCCTTGTTTAGTCCTGGTTCAGACCTGGTTTAGGTCTGGTTTAGACCTGGTTTAGGCCTGGTTTAGACCTGGTTTAGACCTGGTTTAGACCTGGTTTAGTCCTGGTTTGGACCTGGTTTAGACCTGGTTTAGTCCTGGTTTAGACCCGGTTTAGTCCTAGTTTAGTCCTGGTTTAGACCTGGTTTAGTCCTGGTTTAGTCCTGGTTTAGTCCTGGTTTAGTCCTGGTTTAGTCCTGGTTTAGTCCTGGTTTAGACCTGGTTTGGACCTGGTTTGGATCTGGTTTAGACCTGATTTAGTCCTGGTTTAGTCCTGGTTTAGACCTGGTTTAGTCCTGGTTTAGACCTGGTTTAGTCCTGGTTTAGTCCTGGTTTAGACCTGGTTTAGACCTGGTTTAGACCTGGTTTGGACCTGGTTTAGTCCTGGTTTAGTCCTCGTTTAGACCTTGTTTAGACCTGGTGTAGTCCTGGTTTAGACCTGGTTTAGACCTGGTTTAGACCTGGTTTAGATCTGGTTAAGACCTGGTTTAGTTCTTGTTTAGTCCTGGTTTTGTTCTTGTTTAGACCTGGTTTAGTCCTTGTTTAGACCTGGTTTAGTCCTTGTTCGGACCTGGTTCGGACCTGGTTCAGACCTGGTTTAGACCTGGTTTAGTCCTGGTTTAGACCTGGTTTAGACCTGGTTTGGACCTTGTTCAGACCTACTTTAGACCTGGTTTAGTCCTGGTTTAGACCTGGTTTAGACCTGGTTTAGTCCTGGTTTAGACCTGGTTTAGTCCTGGTTTAGACCTGGTTTAGTCCTGGTTCAGACCTGGTTTAGTCCTGGTTTAGTCCTGGTTTAGACCTGGTTTAGTCCTGGTTTAGTCCTGGTTTAGTCCTGGTTTAGTCCTGGTTTAGTCCTGGTTTAGACCTGGTTTGGACCTGGTTTGGATCTGGTTTAGACCTGATTTAGACCTGGTTTGGACCTGGTTCAGACCGGGTTTAGACCTGGTTTAGACCTGGTTCAGACCTGGTTTAGGTCTGGTTTAGACCTGGTTTAGGCCTGGTTTAGTCCTGGTTTAGACCTGGTTCAGACCGGGTTTAGACCTGGTTTAGACCTGGTTTAGTCCTAGTTTAGACCTGGTTTAGACCTGGTTTAGACCTGGTTTAGTCCTGGTTTGGACCTGGTTAAGACCTGGTTTTAGTCCTGGTTTAGACCTGGTTTAGTCCTGGTTTAGACCTGGTTTAAACCTGGTTTAGACCTGGTTTAGACCTGGTTTAGACCTGGTTTGGACCTTGTTCAGACCTGGTTTAGTCCTGGTTTAGTCCTGGTTCAGACCTAGTTTAGTCCTGGTTTAGTCCTGGTTTAGTCCTGGTTTAGTCCTGCTTTAGACCTGGTTTAGACCTGGTTTAGTCCTGGTTTAGTCCTGGTTTAGACCTGGTTTAGTCCTGGTTCAGACCTGGTTTAGTCCTGCTTTAGACCTGGTTTAGTCCTGGTTTAGTCCTGGTTTAGATTAGACCTGGTTTAGTCCTGGTTTAGACCTGGTTTAGACCTGGTTCAGACCTGGTTTAGTCCTGGTTTGGACCTGGTTCAGACCTGGTTTAGTCCTGGTTTAGACCTGGTTTAGTCCTGGTTTAGACCTGGTTTAGTCCTGGTTCAGACCTGGTTTAGTCCTGGTTTAGTCCTGGTTTAGACCTGGTTTAGTCCTGGTTTAGTCCTGGTTTAGTCCTGGTTTAGTCCTGGTTTAGACCTGGTTTAGACCTGGTTTAGTCCTAGTTTAGACCTGGTTTAGACCTGGTTTAGTCCTGGTTCAGACCTGGTTTAGGTCTGGTTTAGACCTGGTTTAGGCCTGGTTTAGACCTGGTTTAGACCTGGTTTAGACCTGGTTTAGTCCTGGTTTGGACCTGGTTTAGTCCTGGTTTAGACCTGGTTTAGACCTGGTTTAGTCCTGGTTTAGACCTGGTTTAGTCCTGGTTTAGACCTGGTTTAGTCCTGGTTCAGACCTGGTTTAGTCCTGGTTTAGTCCTGGTTTAGACCTGGTTTAGTCCTGGTTTAGTCCTGGTTTAGTCCTGGTTTAGTCCTGGTTTAGTCCTGGTTTAGTCCTGGTTTAGACCTGGTTTGGACCTGGTTTGGATCTGGTTTAGACCTGATTTAGACCTGGTTTGGACCTGGTTCAGACCTGGTTTAGTCCTGGTTTAGTCCTGGTTTAGACCTTGTTTAGTCCTGGTTTAGACCTGGTTTAGTCCTGGTTTAGTCCTGGTTTAGACCTGGTTTAGTCCTGGTTTAGTCCTGGTTTGGACCTGGTTTGGATCTGGTTTAGACCTGATTTAGACCTGGTTTGGACCTGGTTCAGACCTGGTTTAGTCCTGGTTTAGTCCTGGTTTAGACCTGGTTTAGTCCTGGTTTAGTCCTGGTTTAGATCTGGTTTGGACCTGGTTTGGATCTGGTTTAGACCTGATTTAGACCTGGTTTGGACCTGGTTCAGACCTGGTTTAGTCCTGGTTTAGTCCTGGTTTAGTCCTGGTTTAGTCCTGGTTTAGACCTGGTTTGGACCTGGTTTGGATCTGGTTTAGACCTGATTTAGACCTGGTTTAGACCTGGTTTAGTCCTGGTTCAGACCTGGTTTAGTCCTGGTTTAGTCCTGGTTTAGACCTGGTTTAGTCCTGGTTTAGTCCTGGTTTAGTCCTGGTTTAGACCTGGTTTAGTCCTGGTTTAGTCCTGGTTTAGTCCTGGTTTAGACCTGGTTTGGACCTGGTTTGGATCTGGTTTAGACCTGATTTAGACCTGATTTAGACCTGGTTCAGACCTGGTTTAGTCCTGGTTTAGTCCTGGTTTAGACCTGGTTTAGTCCTGGTTTAGACCTGGTTTAAACCTGGTTTAGACCTGGTTTAGACCTGGTTTAGACCTGGTTTGGACCTTGTTCAGACCTGGTTTAGTCCTGGTTTAGTCCTGGTTCAGACCTAGTTTAGTCCTGGTTTAGTCCTGGTTTAGTCCTGGTTTAGTCCTGCTTTAGACCTGGTTTAGACCTGGTTTAGTCCTGGTTTAGTCCTGGTTTAGACCTGGTTTAGTCCTGGTTCAGACCTGGTTTAGTCCTGTTTTAGACCTGGTTTAGTCCTGGTTTAGTCCTGGTTTAGACCTGGTTTAGTCCTGGTTTAGACCTGGTTTAGACCCCTGGTTCAGACCTGGTTTAGTCCTGGTTTGGACCTGGTTCAGACCTGGTTTTAGTCCTGGTTTAGACCTGGTTTAGACCTGGTTTAGTCCTGGTTTAGACCTGGTTTAGTCCTGGTTTAGACCTGGTTTAGTCCTGGTTCAGACCTGGTTTAATCCTGGTTTAGTCCTGGTTTAGACCTGGTTTAGTCCTGGTTTAGTCCTGGTTTAGTCCTGGTTTAGTCCTGGTTTAGTCCTGGTTTAGTCCTGGTTTAGTCCTGGTTTAGTCCTGGTTTAGACCTGGTTTGGACCTGGTTTGGATCTGGTTTAGTCCTGGTTCAGACCTGGTTTAGGTCTGGTTTAGACCTGGTTTAGTCCTGGTTGAGACCTGATTTAGTCCTGGTTTAGACCTGGTTTAGACCTGGTTTAGACCTTCTTTAGTCCTTGTTTAGTCCTGGTTTAGACCCGGTTTAGTCCTAGTTTAGTCCTGGTTTAGACCTGGTTTAGTCCTGGTTTAGTCCTGGTTTAGTCCTGGTTTAGTCCTGGGTTTAGTCCTGGTTTAGTCCTGGTTTAGACCTGGTTTGGACCTGGTTTGGATCTGGTTTAGACCTGATTTAGTCCTGGTTTAGTCCTGGTTTAGACCTGGTTTAGTCCTGGTTTAGACCTGGTTTAGTCCTGGTTTAGTCCTGGTTTAGACCTGGTTTAGACCTGGTTTAGACCTTGTTTGGACCTGGTTTAGTCCTGGTTTAGTCCTCGTTTAGACCTTGTTTAGACCTGGTGTAGTCCTGGTTTAGACCTGGTTTAGACCTGGTTTAGACCTGGTTTAGATCTGGTTAAGACCTGGTTTAGTTCTTGTTTAGTCCTGGTTTTGTTCTTGTTTAGACCTGGTTTAGTCCTTGTTTAGACCTGGTTTAGTCCTTGTTCGGACCTGGTTCGGACCTGGTTCAGACCTGGTTTAGACCTGGTTTAGTCCTGGTTTAGACCTGGTTTAGACCTGGTTTGGACCTTGTTCAGACCTGCTTTAGACCTGGTTTAGTCCTGGTTTAGACCTGGTTTAAACCTGGTTTAGACCTGGTTTAGACCTGGTTTAGACCTGGTTTGGACCTTGTTCAGACCTGGTTTAGTCCTGGTTTAGTCCTGGTTCAGACCTAGTTTAGTCCTGGTTTAGTCCTGGTTTAGTCCTGGTTTAGTCCTGCTTTAGACCTGGTTTAGACCTGGTTTAGTCCTGGTTTAGTCCTGGTTTAGACCTGGTTTAGTCCTGGTTCAGACCTGGTTTAGTCCTGTTTTAGACCTGGTTTAGTCCTGGTTTAGTCCTGGTTTAGACCTGGTTTAGTCCTGGTTTAGACCTGGTTTAGACCTGGTTCAGACCTGGTTTAGTCCTGGTTTGGACCTGGTTCAGACCTGGTTTTAGTCCTGGTTTAGACCTGGTTTAGACCTGGTTTAGTCCTGGTTTAGACCTGGTTTAGTCCTGGTTTAGACCTGGTTTAGTCCTGGTTCAGACCTGGTTTAATCCTGGTTTAGTCCTGGTTTAGACCTGGTTTAGTCCTGGTTTAGTCCTGGTTTAGTCCTGGTTTAGTCCTGGTTTAGTCCTGGTTTAGTCCTGGTTTAGTCCTGGTTTAGACCTGGTTTGGACCTGGTTTGGATCTGGTTTAGTCCTGGTTCAGACCTGGTTTAGGTCTGGTTTAGACCTGGTTTAGTCCTGGTTGAGACCTGATTTAGTCCTGGTTTAGACCTGGTTTAGACCTGGTTTAGACCTTCTTTAGTCCTTGTTTAGTCCTGGTTTAGACCCGGTTTAGTCCTAGTTTAGTCTGGTTTAGACCTGGTTTAGTCCTGGTTTAGTCCTGGTTTAGTCCTGGTTTAGTCCTGGTTTAGTCCTGGTTTAGTCCTGGTTTAGACCTGGTTTGGACCTGGTTTGGATCTGGTTTAGACCTGATTTAGTCCTGGTTTAGTCCTGGTTTAGACCTGGTTTAGTCCTGGTTTAGACCTGGTTTAGTCCTGGTTTAGTCCTGGTTTAGACCTGGTTTAGACCTGGTTTAGACCTTGTTTGGACCTGGTTTAGTCCTGGTTTAGTCCTCGTTTAGACCTTGTTTAGACCTGGTGTAGTCCTGGTTTAGACCTGGTTTAGACCTGGTTTAGACCTGGTTTAGATCTGGTTAAGACCTTGGTTTAGTTCTTGTTTAGTCCTGGTTTTGTTCTTGTTTAGACCTGGTTTAGTCCTTGTTTAGACCTGGTTTAGTCCTTGTTCGGACCTGGTTCGGACCTGGTTCAGACCTGGTTTAGACCTGGTTTAGTCCTGGTTTAGACCTGGTTTAGACCTGGTTTGGACCTTGTTCAGACCTGCTTTAGACCTGGTTTAGTCCTGGTTTAGACCTGGTTTAGACCTGGTTTAGTCCTGGTTTAGACCTGGTTTAGTCCTGGTTTAGACCTGGTTTAGTCCTGGTTCAGACCTGGTTTAGTCCTGGTTTAGTCCTGGTTTAGACCTGGTTTAGTCCTGGTTTAGTCCTGGTTTAGTCCTGGTTTAGTCCTGGTTTAGTCCTGGTTTAGACCTGGTTTGGACCTGGTTTGGATCTGGTTTAGACCTGATTTAGACCTGGTTTGGACCTGGTTCAGACCGGGTTTAGACCTGGTTTAGACCTGGTTCAGACCTGGTTTAGGTCTGGTTTAGACCTGGTTTAGGCCTGGTTTAGTCCTGGTTTAGACCTGGTTCAGACCGGGTTTAGACCTGGTTTAGACCTGGTTTAGTCCTAGTTTAGACCTGGTTTAGACCTGGTTTAGTCCTGGTTTGGACCTGGTTTAGTCCTGGTTTAGACCTTGTTCAGACCTGGTTCGGACCTGGTTTAGACCTGGTTTAGACCTGGTTTGGACCTTGTTCAGACCTGGTTTAGTCCTGGTTTAGTCCTGGTTCAGACCTGGTTTAGTCCTGGTTTAGTCCTGGTTTAGTCCTGCTTTAGACCTGGTTTAGACCTGGTTTAGTCCTGGTTTAGTCCTGGTTTAGACCTGGTTTAGTCCTGGTTCAGACCTGGTTTAGTCCTGTTTTAGACCTGGTTTAGTCCTGGTTTAGTCCTGGTTTAGACCTGGTTTAGTCCTGGTTTAGACCTGGTTTAGACCTGGTTTAGTCCTGGTTTAGACCTGGTTTAGTCCTGGTTTAGACCTGGTTTAGTCCTGGTTCAGACCTGGTTTAGTCCTGGTTTAGTCCTGGTTTAGACCTGGTTTAGTCCTGGTTTAGTCCTGGTTTAGTCCTGGTTTAGTCCTGGTTTAGTCCTGGTTTAGACCTGGTTTGGACCTGGTTTGGATCTGGTTTAGACCTGATTTAGACCTGGTTTGGACCTGGTTCAGACCGGGTTTAGACCTGGTTTAGACCTGGTTCAGACCTGGTTTAGGTCTGGTTTAGACCTGGTTTAGGCCTGGTTTAGTCCTGGTTTAGACCTGGTTCAGACCGGGTTTAGACCTGGTTTAGACCTGGTTTAGTCCTAGTTTAGACCTGGTTTAGACCTGGTTTAGTCCTGGTTTGGACCTGGTTTAGTCCTGGTTTAGACCTTGTTCAGACCTGGTTCGGACCTGGTTTAGACCTGGTTTAGACCTGGTTTGGACCTTGTTCAGACCTGGTTTAGTCCTGGTTTAGTCCTGGTTCAGACCTGGTTTAGTCCTGGTTTAGTCCTGGTTTAGTCCTGCTTTAGACCTGGTTTAGACCTGGTTTAGTCCTGGTTTAGTCCTGGTTTAGACCTGGTTTAGTCCTGGTTCAGACCTGGTTTAGTCCTGTTTTAGACCTGGTTTAGTCCTGGTTTAGTCCTGGTTTAGACCTGGTTTAGTCCTGGTTTAGACCTGGTTTGGACCTGGTTCAGACCTGGTTTTAGTCCTGGTTTAGACCTGGTTTAGTCCTGGTTTAGACCTGGTTTAGACCTGGTTTAGATCTGGTTAAGACCTGGTTTAGTTCTTGTTTAGACCTGGTTTAGTCCTTGTTCGGACCTGGTTCGGACCTGGTTCAGACCTGGTTTGGACCTGGTTTAGACCTTGTTTAGTCCTGGTTGAGACCTGATTTAGTCCTGGTTTAGACCTGGTTTAAACCTGGTTTAGACCTGGTTTGGATCTGGTTTAGACCTGATTTAGACCTGGTTTGGACCTGGTTCAGACCTTCTTTAGTCCTTGTTTAGTCCTGGTTTAGACCTGGTTTAGACCTGGTTTAGTCCTAGTTTAGACCTGGTTTAGACCTGGTTTAGTCCTGGTTCAGACCTGGTTTAGTCCTTGTTTAGACCTGGTTTATTCCTGGTTTAGATCTGGTTAAGACCTGGTTCGGACCTGGTTCAGACCTGGTTTAGACCTGGTTTAGACCTTGTTTAGACCTGGTTTAGTCCTGGTTTAGACCTGGTTTAGTCCTGGTTCAGACCTGGTTTAGTCCTGGTTTAGTCCTGGTTCAGACCTAGTTTAGTCCTGGTTTAGTCCTGGTTTAGTCCTGGTTTAGTCCTGCTTTAGACCTGGTTTAGACCTGGTTTAGTCCTGGTTTAGTCCTGGTTTAGACCTGGTTTAGTCCTGGTTCAGACCTGGTTTAGTCCTGTTTTAGACCTGGTTTAGTCCTGGTTTAGTCCTGGTTTAGACCTGGTTTAGTCCTGGTTTAGACCTGGTTTAGACCTGGTTTAGACCTGGTTTAGACCTGGTTTAGACCTGGTTTGGACCTTGTTCAGACCTGGTTTAGTCCTGGTTTAGTCCTGGTTCAGACCTAGTTTAGTCCTGGTTTAGTCCTGGTTTAGTCCTGGTTTAGTCCTGCTTTAGACCTGGTTTAGACCTGGTTTAGTCCTGGTTTAGTCCTGGTTTAGACCTGGTTTAGTCCTGGTTCAGACCTGGTTTAGTCCTGTTTTAGACCTGGTTTAGTCCTGGTTTAGTCCTGGTTTAGACCTGGTTTAGTCCTGGTTTAGACCTGGTTTAGACCTGGTTCAGACCTGGTTTAGTCCTGGTTTGGACCTGGTTCAGACCTGGTTTAGTCCTGGTTTAGACCTGGTTTAGTCCTGGTTTAGACCTGGTTTAGTCCTGGTTCAGACCTGGTTTAGTCCTGGTTTAGTCCTGGTTTAGACCTGGTTTAGTCCTGGTTTAGTCCTGGTTTAGTCCTGGTTTAGTCCTGGTTTAGTCCTGGTTTAGACCTGGTTTGGACCTGGTTTGGATCTGGTTTAGACCTGATTTAGTCCTGGTTTAGTCCTGGTTTAGACCTGGTTTAGACCTGGTTTAGTCCTAGTTTAGACCTGGTTTAGACCTGGTTTAGTCCTGGTTCAGACCTGGTTTAGGTCTGGTTTAGACCTGGTTTAGGCCTGGTTTAGACCTGGTTTAGACCTGGTTTAGACCTGGTTTAGTCCTGGTTTGGACCTGGTTTAGTCCTGGTTTAGACCTGGTTTAGACCTGGTTTAGTCCTGGTTTAGACCTGGTTTAGTCCTGGTTCAGACCTGGTTTAGTCCTGGTTTAGTCCTGGTTTAGACCTGGTTTAGTCCTGGTTTAGTCCTGGTTTAGTCCTGGTTTAGTCCTGGTTTAGTCCTGGTTTAGACCTGGTTTGGACCTGGTTTGGATCTGGTTTAGACCTGATTTAGACCTGGTTTGGACCTGGTTCAGACCTGGTTTAGTCCTGGTTTAGTCCTGGTTTAGACCTGGTTTAGTCCTGGTTTAGACCTGGTTTAGTCCTGGTTTAGTCCTGGTTTAGACCTGGTTTAGTCCTGGTTTAGTCCTGGTTTGGACCTGGTTTGGATCTGGTTTAGACCTGATTTAGACCTGGTTTGGACCTGGTTCAGACCTGGTTTAGTCCTGGTTTAGTCCTGGTTTAGACCTGGTTTAGTCCTGGTTTAGTCCTGGTTTAGACCTGGTTTAGTCCTGGTTTAGTCCTGGTTTGGACCTGGTTTGGATCTGGTTTAGACCTGATTTAGACCTGGTTTGGACCTGGTTCAGACCTGGTTTAGTCCTGGTTTAGTCCTGGTTTAGTCCTGGTTTAGTCCTGGTTTAGACCTGGTTTGGACCTGGTTTGGATCTGGTTTAGACCTGATTTAGACCTGGTTTGGACCTGGTTCAGACCTGGTTTAGTCCTGGTTTAGTCCTGGTTTAGACCTGGTTTAGTCCTGGTTCAGACCTGGTTTAGTCCTGGTTTAGTCCTGGTTTAGTCCTGGTTTAGTCCTGGTTTAGACCTGGTTTAGTCCTGGTTTAGACCTGGTTTAGACCTGGTTCAGACCTGGTTTTAGTCCTGGTTTAGACCTGGTTTAGTCCTGGTTTAGACCTGGTTTAAACCTGGTTTAGACCTGGTTTAGACCTGGTTTAGACCTGGTTTGGACCTTGTTCAGACCTGGTTTAGTCCTGGTTTAGTCCTGGTTCAGACCTAGTTTAGTCCTGGTTTAGTCCTGGTTTAGTCCTGGTTTAGTCCTGCTTTAGACCTGGTTTAGACCTGGTTTAGTCCTGGTTTAGTCCTGGTTTAGACCTGGTTTAGTCCTGGTTCAGACCTGGTTTAGTCCTGTTTTAGACCTGGTTTAGTCCTGGTTTAGTCCTGGTTTAGACCTGGTTTAGTCCTGTTTTACACCTGGTTTAGTCCTGGTTTAGTCCTGTTTTAGACCTGGTTTAGTCCTGGTTTAGTCCTGGTTCAGACCTGGTTTAGTCCTGGTTTGGACCTGGTTCAGACCTGGTTTAGTCCTGGTTTAGACCTGGTTTAGTCCTGGTTTAGACCTGGTTTAGTCCTGGTTCAGACCTGGTTTAGTCCTGGTTTAGTCCTGGTTTAGACCTGGTTTAGTCCTGGTTTAGTCCTGGTTTAGTCCTGGTTTAGTCCTGGTTTAGTCCTGGTTTAGTCCTGGTTTAGACCTGGTTTGGACCTGGTTTGGATCTGGTTTAGACCTGATTTAGACCTGGTTTGGACCTGGTTCAGACCTTCTTTAGTCCTTGTTTAGTCCTGGTTTAGACCTGGTTTAGACCTGGTTTAGTCCTGGTTTAGGTCTGGTTTAGACCTGGTTTAGGCCTGGTTTAGACCTGGTTTAGACCTGGTTTAGACCTGGTTTAGTCCTGGTTTGGACCTGGTTTAGACCTGGTTTAGTCCTGGTTTAGACCTGGTTTAGTCCTGGTTTAGACCTGGTTTAGTCCTGGTTCAGACCTGGTTTAGTCCTGGTTTAGTCCTGGTTTAGACCTGGTTTAGTCCTGGTTTAGTCCTGGTTTAGTCCTGGTTTAGTCCTGGTTTAGTCCTGGTTTAGTCCTGGTTTAGACCTGGTTTGGACCTGGTTTGGATCTGGTTTAGACCTGATTTAGACCTGGTTTGGACCTGGTTCAGACCTGGTTTAGTCCTGGTTTAGTCCTGGTTTAGACCTGGTTTAGTCCTGGTTTAGTCCTGGTTTAGACCTGGTTTAGTCCTGGTTTAGTCCTGGTTTGGACCTGGTTTGGATCTGGTTTAGACCTGATTTAGACCTGGTTTGGACCTGGTTCAGACCTGGTTTAGTCCTGGTTTAGTCCTGGTTTAGTCCTGGTTTAGTCCTGGTTTAGACCTGGTTTGGACCTGGTTTGGATCTGGTTTAGACCTGATTTAGACCTGGTTTGGACCTGGTTCAGACCTGGTTTAGTCCTGGTTTGGACCTGGTTCAGACCTGGTTTAGTCCTGGTTTAGTCCTGGTTTAGACCTGGTTTAGTCCTGGTTTAGTCCTGGTTTAGACCTGGTTTAGTCTTGGTTCAGACCTGGTTTAGTCCTGGTTTAGTCCTGGTTTAGACCTGGTTTAGTCCTGGTTTAGTCCTGGTTTAGTCCTGGTTTAGACCTGGTTTAGTCCTGGTTTAGTCCTGGTTTAGTCCTGGTTTAGACCTGGTTTGGACCTGGTTTGGATCTGGTTTAGACCTGATTTAGACCTGGTTTAGACCTGGTTCAGACCTGGTTTAGTCCTGGTTTGGACCTGGTTCAGACCTGGTTTAGACCTGGTTTAAACCTGGTTTAGACCTGGTTTAGACCTGGTTTAGACCTGGTTTGGACCTTGTTCAGACCTGGTTTAGTCCTGGTTTAGTCCTGGTTCAGACCTAGTTTAGTCCTGGTTTAGTCCTGGTTTAGTCCTGGTTTAGTCCTACTTTAGACCTGGTTTAGACCTGGTTTAGTCCTGGTTTAGTCCTGGTTTAGACCTGGTTTAGTCCTGGTTCAGACCTGGTTTAGTCCTGTTTTAGACCTGGTTTAGTCCTGGTTTAGTCCTGGTTTAGACCTGGTTTAGTCCTGGTTTAGACCTGGTTTAGACCTGGTTCAGACCTGGTTTTAGTCCTGGTTTAGACCTGGTTTAGACCTGGTTTAGTCCTGGTTTAGACCTGGTTTAGTCCTGGTTTAGACCTGGTTTAGTCCTGGTTCAGACCTGGTTTAGTCCTGGTTTAGTCCTGGTTTAGACCTGGTTTAGTCCTGGTTTAGTCCTGGTTTAGTCCTGGTTTAGTCCTGGTTTAGTCCTGGTTTAGTCCTGGTTTAGACCTGGTTTGGACCTGGTTTGGATCTGGTTTAGACCTGATTTAGACCTGGTTTGGACCTGGTTCAGACCTTCTTTAGTCCTTGTTTAGTCCTGGTTTAGACCTGGTTTAGACCTGGTTTAGTCCTGGTTCGGACCTGGTTTAGACCTGGTTTAGTCCTGGTTTGGACCTGGTTTAGACCTGGTTTAGTCCTGGTTTAGTCCTGGTTCGGACCTGGTTTAGACCTGGTTCAGACCTGGTTCAGACCTGGTTTAGTCCTGGTTTAGACCTGGTTTAGTCCTGGTTTAAACCTGGTTCAGACCTGGTTTAGACCTGGTTTAGTCCTGGTTTAGACCTGGTTTAGACCTGGTTTGGACCTTGTTCAGACCTGCTTTAGACCTGGTTTAGTCCTGGTTTAGACCTGGTTTAGACCTGGTTTAGTCCTGGTTTAGACCTGGTTTAGTCCTGGTTTAGACCTGGTTTAGTCCTGGTTCAGACCTGGTTTAGACCTGGTTTAGTCCTGGTTTAGTCCTGGTTTAGTCCTGGTTTAGTCCTGGTTTAGTCCTGGTTTAGACCTGATTTAGACCTGGTTTAGACCTGGTTTAGTCCTAGTTTAGACCTGGTTTAGACCTGGTTTAGTCCTGGTTCAGACCTGGTTTAGGTCTGGTTTAGACCTGGTTTAGGCCTGGTTCAGACCTGGTTAAGACCTGGTTCAGACCTGGTTCGGACCTAGTTTAGTCCTGGTTTAGTCCTGGTTTAGTCCTGGTTTAGTCTTGGTTTAGTCCTGCTTTAGACCTGGTTTAGACCTGGTTTAGACCTGGTTTGGACCTTGTTCAGACCTAGTTTAGTCCTGGTTTAGTCCTGGTTTAGTCCTGGTTTAGTCTTGGTTTAGTCCTGCTTTAGACCTGGTTTAGACCTGGTTTAGTCCTGGTTTAGTCCTGGTTTAGACCTGGTTTAGTCCTGGTTCAGACCTGGTTTAGTCCTGGTTTAGTCCTGGTTTAGACCTGGTTTAGTCCTGGTTTAGTCCTGGTTTAGACCTGGTTCAGACCTGGTTTAGTCCTGGTTTAGACCTGGTTTAGACCTGGTTTAGACCTGGTTTAGTCCTGGTTTAGTCCTGTTTTAGATCTGGTTTAGTCCTGGTTTAGTCCTGGTTTAGACCTGGTTCAGACCTGGTTTAGTCCTGGTTTGGACCTGGTTCAGACCTGGTTTTAGTCCTGGTTTAGACCTGGTTTAGTCCTGGTTTAGTCTTGGTTTAGTCCTGCTTTAGACCTGGTTTAGTCCTGGTTCGGACCTGGTTTAGACCTGGTTCAGACCTGGTTTAGTCCTGGTTTAGACCTGGTTCAGACCTGGTTTAGACCTGGTTTAGACCTGGTTTGGACCTTGTTCAGACCTGCTTTAGACCTGGTTTAGTCCTGGTTTAGACCTGGTTTAGTCCTGGTTCAGACCTGGTTTAGTCCTGGTTTAGTCCTGTTTTAGACCTGGTTTAGTCCTGGTTTAGTCCTGGTTTAGACCTGGTTTAGTCCTGGTTTAGTCCTGGTTTAGACCTGGTTCAGACCTGGTTTAGTCCTGGTTTAGACCTGGTTTAGACCTGGTTTAGACCTGGTTTAGTCCTGGTTTAGTCCTGTTTTAGATCTGGTTTAGTCCTGGTTTAGTCCTGGTTTAGACCTGGTTCAGACCTGGTTTAGTCCTGGTTTGGACCTGGTTTAGTCCTGGTTTAGACCTGGTTTAGACCTGGTTTAGATCTGGTTAAGACCTGGTTTAGTTCTTGTTTAGACCTGGTTTAGTCCTTGTTCGGACCTGGTTTGGACCTGGTTCAGACCTTGTTTAGTCCTGGTTGAGACCTGATTTAGTCCTGGTTTAGACCTGGTTTAAACCTGGTTTAGACCTGGTTTAGACCTGGTTTAGACCTGGTTTGGACCTTGTTCAGACCTGGTTTAGTCCTGGTTTAGTCCTGGTTCAGACCTAGTTTAGTCCTGGTTTAGTCCTGGTTTAGTCCTGCTTTAGACCTGGTTTAGTCCTGGTTTAGACCTGGTTTAGTGCTGGTTCAGACCTAGTTTAGTCCTGGTTTAGTCCTGGTTTAGTCCTGCTTTAGACCTGGTTTAGACCTGGTTTAGTCCTGGTTTAGTCCTGGTTTAGACCTGGTTTAAACCTGGTTTAGACCTGGTTTAGACCTGGTTTAGACCTGGTTTAGTCCTGGTTTAGTCCTGTTTTAGACCTGGTTTAGTCCTGGTTTAGTCCTGGTTTAGACCTGGTTTAGTCCTGGTTTAGACCTGGTTCAGACCTGGTTCAGACCTGGTTTAGTCCTGTTTTAGACCTAGTTTAGTCCTGGTTTAGTCCTGGTTTAGACCTGGTTTAGTCCTGGTTTAGTCCTGGTTTAGACCTGGTTTAGTCCTGGTTTGGACGTGGTTTGGACCTGGTTTGGACCTGGTTCAGACCTGGTTCAGACCTGGTTTAGTCCTGTTTTAGACCTGGTTTAGTCCTGGTTTAGTCCTGGTTCAGACCTGGTTTAGTCCTGGTTTAGTGCTGGTTCAGACCTACTTTAGTCCTGGTTTAGTCCTGGTTTAGACCTGGTTTAAACCTGGTTTAGACCTGGTTTAGACCTGGTTTAGACCTGGTTTAGTCCTGGTTTGGACGTGGTTTGGACCTGGTTTGGACCTGGTTTAGTCCTGGTTTAGTCCTGTTTTAGACCTGGTTTAGTCCTGGTTTAGTCCTGGTTTAGACCTGGTTTAGTCCTGGTTTAGACCTGGTTTAGACCTGGTTTAGTCCTGGTTTAGTCCTGGTTTAGACCTGGTTTTGTCCTAGTTTAGATCTGGTTTAGACCTGGTTTAGTTCATGTTTAGACCTGGTTTTGACCTGGTTTAGTCCTGGTTTAGACCTGGTTTAGACCTGGTTTAGTCCTGGTTTAGACCTGGTTTAGACCTGGTTTAGACCTGGTTTGGACCTGGTTTAGTCCTGGTTTAGTCCTCGTTTAGACCTTGTTTAGACCTGGTGTAGTCCTGGTTTAGATCTGGTTTAGTCCTTGTTTAGACCTGGTTTAGTCCTTGTTCGGACCTGGTTCGGACCTGGTTCAGACCTGGTTTGGACCTGGTTCAGACCTGGTTTAGACCTGGTTTAGTCCTGGTTTAGACCTGGTTTGGACCTTGTTCAGACCTGCTTTAGACCTGGTTTAGTCCTGGTTTAGACCTGGTTTAGACCTGGTTTAGTCCTGGTTTAGACCTGGTTTAGTCCTGGTTTAGACCTGGTTTAGTCCTGGTTCAGACCTGGTTTAGTCCTGGTTTAGTCCTGGTTTAGTCCTGGTTTAGTCCTGGTTTAGTCCTGGTTTAGTCCTGGTTTAGACCTGGTTTGGACCTGGTTTAGTCCTAGTTTAGACCTGGTTTAGACCTGGTTTAGTCCTGGTTCAGACCTGGTTTAGGTCTGGTTTAGACCTGGTTCAGACCGGGTTTAGACCTGGTTTAGACCTGGTTTAGACCTGGTTTAGTCCTAGTTTAGACCTGGTTTAGACCTGGTTTAGTCCTGGTTTAGACCTGGTTCAGACCGGGTTTAGACCTGGTTTAGACCTGGTTTAGTCCTAGTTTAGACCTGGTTTAGACCTGGTTTAGTCCTGGTTCAGACCTGGTTTAGGTCTGGTTTAGACCTGGTTTAGGCCTGGTTTAGACCTGGTTTAGACCTAGTTTAGACCTGGTTTAGACCTGGTTTAGTCCTGGTTCAGACCTGGTTTAGACCTGGTTTAGTCCTGGTTTAGTCCTGGTTCAGACCTAGTTTAGTCCTGGTTTAGTCCTGGTTTAGTCCTGGTTTAGTCCTGCTTTAGACCTGGTTTAGACCTGGTTTAGTCCTGGTTTAGTCCTGGTTTAGACCTGGTTTAGTCCTGGTTCAGACCTGGTTTAGTCCTGTTTTAGACCTGGTTTAGTCCTGGTTTAGTCCTGGTTTAGACCTGGTTTAGTCCTGGTTTAGTCCTGGTTTGGACCTGGTTCAGACCTGGTTTTAGTCCTGGTTTAGACCTGGTTTAGTCCTGGTTTAGACCTGGTTTAGACCTGGTTTAGATCTGGTTAAGACCTGGTTTAGTTTTTGTTTAGACCTGGTTTAGTCCTGGTTGAGACCTGATTTAGTCCTGGTTCGGACCTGGTTCGGACCTGGTTCAGACCTGGTTTGGACCTGGTTTAGACCTTGTTTAGTCCTGGTTGAGACCTGATTTAGTCCTGGTTTAGACCTGGTTTAAACCTGGTTTAGACCTGGTTTAGACCTGGTTTAGACCTGGTTTGGACCTTGTTCAGACCTGGTTTAGTCCTGGTTTAGTCCTGGTTCAGACCTAGTTTAGTCCTGGTTTAGTCCTGGTTTAGTCCTGCTTTAGACCTGGTTTAGACCTGGTTTAGACCTGGTTTAGACCTGGTTTAGTCCTGGTTTAGACCTGGTTTAGACCTGGTTTAGACCTGGTTTAGTCCTGGTTTGGACCTGGTTTGGACCTGGTTCAGACCTGGTTCAGACCTGGTTTAGTCCTGTTTTAGACCTGGTTTAGTCCTGGTTTAGTCCTGGTTTAGACCTGGTTTAGTCCTGGTTTAGACCTGGTTTAGACCTGGTTTAGTCCTGGTTTAGACCTGGTTTAGTCCTGGTTTAGACCTGGTTTAGACCTGGTTTAGTCCTGGTTTAGACCTGGTTTAGACCTGGTGTAGTCCTGGTTTAGACCTGGTTTAGACCTGGTTTAGACCTGGTTTAGATCTGGTTAAGACCTGGTTTAGTTCTTGTTTAGTCCTGGTTTTGTTCTTGTTTAGACCTGGTTTAGACCTGGTTCAGACCTGGTTTAGACCTGGTTTAGTCCTGGTTTAGACCTGGTTTAGACCTGGTTTGGACCTGGTTCAGACCTGGTTTAGACCTGGTTTAGACCTGGTTTGGACCTGGTTTAGACCTGGTTTAGACCTGGTTTAGATCTGGTTAAGACTTGGTTTAGTTTTTGTTTAGTCCTGGTTTTGTTCTTGTTTAGACCTGGTTTAGTCCTTGTTTAAACCTGGTTTAGTCCTGGTTTAGACCTGGTTTAGACCTGGTTTAGACCTGGTTTGGACCTGGTTTAGTCCTGGTTTAGTCCTGGTTTAGACCTGGTTTAGTCCTGGTTTAGTCCTGGTTTAGACCTGGTTTAGTCCTGGTTTAGACCTGGTTCAGACCTGGTTCAGACCTGGTTTGGACCTGGTTTAGACCTGGTTTAGTCCTGGTTTAGACCTGGTTTAGACCTGGTTTGGACCTGGTTTAGTCCTGGTTTAGTCCTGGTTTAGACCTGGTTTAGTCCTGGTTTAGTCCTGGTTTAGACCTGGTTTAGTCCTGGTTTAGACCTGGTTAAGACCTGGTTCAGACCTGGTTTAGTCCTGTTTTAGACCTGGTTTAGTCCTGGTTTAGACCTGGTTTAGTCCTGGTTTAGTCCTGGTTTAGACCTGGTTTTGTCCTGGTTTAGATCTGGTTTAGACCTGGTTTAGTCCTGGTTTAGACCTGGTTTAGACCTGGTTTAGTCCTGGTTTAGACCTGGTTTAGACCTGGTTTAGACCTGGTTTGGACCTGGTTTAGTCCTGGTTTAGTCCTGGTTTAGACCTGGTTTAGACCTGGTGTAGTCCTGGTTTAGTCCTGATTTAGACCTGGTTTAGTCCTGGTTTAGACCTGGTTTAGACCTGGTTTAGACCTGGTTTAGATCTGGTTAAGGCCATGGTTTAGTTCTTGTTTAGACCTGGTTTGGACCTGGTTTTGACCTGGTTTCGACCTGGTTTAGTCCTGGTTTAGTCCTTGTTCGGACCTGGTTCGGACCTGGTTCAGACCTGGTTTGGACCTGGTTTAGACCTGGTTTAGTCCTGGTTTAGACCTGGTTTAGTCCTGGTTTAGACCTGGTTTAGTCCTGGTTTGGACCTGGTTCGGACCTGGTTTAGTCCTGGTTTAGACCTGGTTTAGACCTGGTTTAGTCCTGGTTTAGACCTGGTTTAGTCCTGGTTTAGACCTGGTTTAGACCGGGTTTAGACCTGGTTTAGACCTGGTTTAGTCCTAGTTTAGACCTGGTTTAGACCTGGTTTAGTCCTGGTTTAGACCTGGTTTGGACCTGGTTTAGAACTGGTTCCGACCTTGTTTAGTCCTTGTTTAGACCTGGTTTAGACCTGGTTTAGACCTGGTTCAGACCTGGTTTAGTCCTGGTTTAGTTCTAGTTTAGACCTGGTTTGGACCTGTTTTAGACCTGGTTTAGTCCTGGTTTAGTCTTGGTTTAGTCCTGGTTTAGATCTGGTTTAGTCCTGGTTTAGACCTGGTTTAGACCTGGTTTAGTCCTGGTTTAGACCTGGTTTGGACCTGGTTTAGACCTGGTTTAGTCCTGGTTTAGTCCTGGTTTAGTCCTGGTTTAGACCTGGTTTAGTCCTGGTTTAGTCCTGGTTTAGTCCTGGTTTAGACCTGGTTTAGTCCTGGTTTAGACCTGGTTCGGACCTGGTTTAGTCCTGGTTTAGACCTGGTTTAGACCTGGTTTAGTCCTGGTTTAGACCTGGTTTAGTTCTGGTTCAGACCTGGTTTAGTCCTGGTTTAGTCCTAGTTTAGACCTTGTTTAGTCCTGGTTCAGACCTGGTTTAGTCCTTGTTTAGACCTGGTTTAGACCTGGTTTAGTCCTGGTTCAGACCTGGTTTAGACCTGGTTTAGTCCTGGTTTAGTCCTGGTTTAGACCTGGTTTTGTCCTGGTTTAGATCTGGTTTAGACCTGGTTTAGTCCTGGTTTAGACCTGGTTTAGACCTGGTTTAGTCCTGGTTTAGACCTGGTTTAGACCTGGTTTAGACCTGGTTTGGACCTGGTTTAGTCCTGGTTTAGTCCTGGTTTAGACCTGGTTTAGACCTGGTGTAGTCCTGGTTTAGTCCTGATTTAGACCTGGTTTAGTCCTGGTTTAGACCTGGTTTAGACCTGGTTTAGACCTGGTTTAGATCTGGTTAAGGCCATGGTTTAGTTCTTGTTTAGACCTGGTTTGGACCTGGTTTTGACCTGGTTTCGACCTGGTTTAGTCCTGGTTTAGTCCTTGTTCGGACCTGGTTCGGACCTGGTTCAGACCTGGTTTGGACCTGGTTTAGACCTGGTTTAGTCCTGGTTTAGACCTGGTTTAGTCCTGGTTTAGACCTGGTTTAGTCCTGGTTTGGACCTGGTTCGGACCTGGTTTAGTCCTGGTTTAGACCTGGTTTAGACCTGGTTTAGTCCTGGTTTAGACCTGGTTTAGTCCTGGTTTAGACCTGGTTTAGACCGGGTTTAGACCTGGTTTAGACCTGGTTTAGTCCTAGTTTAGACCTGGTTTAGACCTGGTTTAGTCCTGGTTTAGACCTGGTTTGGACCTGGTTTAGAACTGGTTCCGACCTTGTTTAGTCCTTGTTTAGACCTGGTTTAGACCTGGTTTAGACCTGGTTCAGACCTGGTTTAGTCCTGGTTTAGTTCTAGTTTAGACCTGGTTTGGACCTGTTTTAGACCTGGTTTAGTCCTGGTTTAGTCTTGGTTTAGTCCTGGTTTAGATCTGGTTTAGTCCTGGTTTAGACCTGGTTTAGACCTGGTTTAGTCCTGGTTTAGACCTGGTTTGGACCTGGTTTAGACCTGGTTTAGTCCTGGTTTAGTCCTGGTTTAGTCCTGGTTTAGACCTGGTTTAGTCCTGGTTTAGTCCTGGTTTAGTCCTGGTTTAGACCTGGTTTAGTCCTGGTTTAGACCTGGTTCGGACCTGGTTTAGTCCTGGTTTAGACCTGGTTTAGACCTGGTTTAGTCCTGGTTTAGACCTGGTTTAGTTCTGGTTCAGACCTGGTTTAGTCCTGGTTTAGTCCTAGTTTAGACCTTGTTTAGTCCTGGTTCAGACCTGGTTTAGTCCTTGTTTAGACCTGGTTTAGACCTGGTTTAGTCCTGGTTCAGACCTGGTTTAGTCCTGGTTTAGTCCTGGTTTAGACCTGGTTTAGACCTGGTTTAGACCTGGTAGAGATGTGTACTATGAAGAGCAGAGATGTGTACTATGAAGAGCGGAGATGTGTACTATGAAGAGCGGAGATGTGTACTATGAAGATGAAGGTCGAGCGTTTGGTCATTAATGCAGTGGCACACGGCGGATCAGAGCGACATCGATTAAACCAGAACGCTCAGACTCAAACCTTTGTCTGAACACGCATGACATTTAGCACACAAACACTTCCTCCTGCGTCGGATGCCCTCCCGTCACACACTGAACCACACCAAAGCTTTGACTTTTCCTTTATTTGATTTTCATAAGAAAAACAGCTGCTTTATTGGAAAAAATGTTTTTTATCTTTAAGTACAGTTTTCTAAAAAGGGCAATGACATATTTATGGTGAGGGCAGTAAAAGATGTATTCAACACATCTGCATTTTTAAGAGCTTTTCTGTTCAAAATCAACAAAACAAAACAATTTGTATTATTAACTGCGTTTCCATTTTTTATGTATTTTTTGCAGGTGAAGACCCTGAACAGCCAATCAGCTCGTAGAGACTCTTTTTGAAGTTTTAAATACGACATGTTTAATCGTGTAAAAAACAGCGTGTCTGTTTTAATAATACACTTTTTGGAGTGGAACCTGAATTGACTAATTATGAAAACCAAACAGGTGGATTGTGATTAAACACAGAAAGCCATAAATGAAAGGTTCTTCACATTAACAACTCAAAACCTTATAAAAGCACAATCTTTAAACATTGAACATTTTAAGCATTCTCACATTCAACACTTACAGATTAATATCACGAGTCTTTCTTCCTCGTGCCAGAATTTATTTTCAAATGTTTATGATTTGAAGTTCTCGATGCGTCTTTGCCCTCACCTGCTCCCGCCCTAAGAGCCACGCCCTCCAGGGTACACCTCACTCTGGAGGGCGTGGCTCTTCTCCAGCCGGATGCTTTAACGAGCAGTGAAAACGTCCTCGTTATCGTCCTCTCATCGCTCAAACCGAAGCTCGAACAGCCAAGCACAAGAACCAGCCCCAAACACGTTCATCTTTCAAACCAATTCTCTCTGTTTTTAGAGACGTTTCCGATAACGACATTTCCACTTCTTGTTCTTATCGATCGCACACGCTCCAGATTCTCTCCAGAAAACAGCTTTAAAAATCCCATTCTTCGGGAGCTTGACGTCATGGCCACCAGAAAAACACTTCCTGATTCTTTTGAGTGACATGTGACTTTTCTGCCTCATTGTGCTATTTAAGTGCATTTCTTTACATTCTGGTTGCTATGCTACATGTCTCCTCTTCTTGGACAAACCTGGGATGTCTTTGTCGTCTGCAGGTTGCACCACGGGGAGATAAAGGACACTCAGAAGAGGAAAAGACCCTTGCAAAGTCTGAAATGTTCATTTTTCGTTTGGAGAACTTGCAGTGGGATCCTTCAGAAGACTTTGTACCTGGAGCTCATCATTTCCTGCCACACCCCTTTATTCCAATTACCGTATTTTCCGGACTAAAAGTGGCGTCTTTTTCATAGTTTTGATCGTCTTATACTTAGATTTATGCTTATATACTTAGACATATACTTATACTTATACTCCGGACTGACTTATATGTGATAGTAATTGTTGTTGCTGGACCATGAGTGTCGCCCCCTGCAGGACACTCTCGACACCCTCGCTGTGTGAAGGAGACGTTTCACACTCTGTCCTTCTGCTGCTGTCACACTCTATAACAAACACTGTTAGTCCTGAACATGTGCAATAGTGTCACATTCATGTGCATATAACTTAGGCTAAGCATAACTTATAATTAGTATTATCTTGTCTTACTTATATTATATTTTACTTACTTATATTATATTGTATTTTTATCTTATTTTTATTATTTTTATCTTTATTTATTTTTCCCCTCCATTCCTTATTAGGAAATGAGAAGTTCTGTCTATAGGAGTTTTTTGTTTATAAGAGTTCTTCTATTAAGAGTGTTTTTTTAAACTTCCTTTAATGAGTTATCCGTCCTTTTCCTCCTGTATCTACTGCGTTGCAACAATAAAATTTCACCATGTGTGGACAATACAGGAATATCTTATCTTATCTTGTTATTTTCTCACTTGCGACTGCATTTCTTACTCCAGTGCGACTTATATATGTTCTTTTCTTTACCTCCCTGTGAGGTTTGAGTTTGAGGTTTGAGGTGTTTTTTTCTTTCTTTATTACCGTATTTTTTTGGCTGGTACGATTTATAGTTCAGAAAATTATAATTTTTCACTCTCATAATATTTCCCACCCTTTTCCACAAGAGAGACTGAAGAACGGAAAGAGCCGACCCAGAAGCCTGCAAGCAGCGGCTCAGTGAAGGAGGAGCTGAAGGTGTGGACGAGGGACAGTCCTCCACCAGAGAGGACCTCAAAGAAGGACAGAGCTCCAGCCTCAGAGTCCAGGAACACGCCCACTCTGCCTGAAGGACAGCCCACGGCATTATCAGCCATGACTTTAGCTGCAGAGACGTTTCCCACCCTGTCTGGATGCAGAGGGACGTATCCCTTCACGGTGTTGTCGTGGTGCAGCCTGTAGCCGTGTTTCGCCCAAACACAACGTCTTTGCTGGCTCCACTTCGCTTGATTCCTCTGTGACTCACTGCGATGTGCACGTCTCCCCAATCTCCGCTCCACTCCACCTCCCAGTAACAGCGCCCCCAGAGGCCGGTGGACGTCAGGACCTGAGGGTAGTGCTTGAAGCAGTCCACGTGGTGCCACGGCAGCAGCTCGCTCAGGCCTCTTCTCAAAGTCCGATTGTGATCAGAAAGAAAGAGTCCTCCGTGGGCCGTGTTTGGATCCAGAGTGAGTTCACAGAAGTCTGAAGGACACAAGAATATCACTGATGTCACTTTGTGGGTGTGGCCTTAATAATCTAATTGCTGCTGGGTCGCCTGTTTGTAACGATGTAATTGAATCTAAAGATGAAAAGCGTAAGCCCCAAACTTTACAGCCTCATCCACAAAGCTGTAAAGAACCATCTGGAATAAGAGGATTTTATATGAAATACAAACTTTCAGAAGGAAAAATCATACTCACACTTTCTGAGACCTGGAACCATCCACTGTGTTCCTGCAGGAGCCAACCTGGAACACACAAGTCCAGTTTAGAGAGACCAGAGACCCGCACCTGACAGACTGTAGGGGGCAGTGTGGTCTCACCTGACAGACTGTAGGGGGCAGTGTGGTCTCACCTGACAGACTGTAGGGGGCAGTGTGGTCTCACCTGACAGACTGTAGGGGGCAGTGTGGTCTCACCTGACAGACTGTAGGGGGCAGTGCGGTCTCACCTGACAGACTGTAGGGGGCAGTGTGGTCTCACCTGACAGACTGTAGGGGGCAGTGTGGTCTCACCTGACAGACTGTAGGGGGCAGTGTGGTCTCACCTGACAGACTGTAGGGGGCAGTGTGGTCTCACCTGACAGACTGTAGGGGGCAGTGTGGTCTCACCTGACAGACTGTAGGGGGCAGTGTGGATCGTCCCGTAGAGCGGTCAGTCTCTCTGCTGAGGGTCCTGGATGGTTGTAGCTCAGGTCTAACTCTCTTAGATGGCAGTGGGTGGAGCTTAGAGCTGAGGCCAGAGCAGCCCCGCCCCTTTCTGAGACCAGACATCGAGACAGCCTAAAGACACACAGCGTTACACTCATGTGGACACTAGGGACAGTCACGGTTTTGCTTTCATTTTATTATTTATTTTATTTAAATAGGTCTGCATTTGCATAGATCTGTCATTGTGGTCTTGAGCGATTCGTACATAGATGTGTCCAGTTTACGGCTGTGATATGGACGGTGCATTGTAGGAGTGTCTTACCTGAGAGTCTCCAGTCTGCAGGGGGCGCTCTTCAGTCCATCACACAGCAGCTCCACTCCTGAGTCCTGGAGGTCATTCAGACTCAGGTCCAGGTGTGTGAGACTGGAGGAGCTGAGGACTGAGGCCAGAGGACCACAGATGCTGTTTGTCAGGCCACAGAAGGAAAGACTGAAGACAGAGTGTGATATTTGAGTTCAAATACTGAGGATAGAACATATTACAGTTTGTTTACTTCCACGACTGACCCTGAACAGAGCGGACGGGAATGAGTGGAAAAGGGAATCTACACATCATGTGCCTCATGTGCCGCATGTGCCTCATGTGCAGGCTGTTGTACAGGCAAATATGGAGGAGGACTATAGAGGCCATGGAGGAGGACTATAGAGGCCATGGAGGAGGACTATAGAGGCCATGGAGGAGGACTATAGAGGCCATGGAGGAGGACTATAGAGGCCATGGAGGAGGACTATAGAGGCCATGGAGGAGGACTATAGAGGCCATGGAGGAGGACTATAGAGGCCATGGAGGAGGACTATAGAGGCCATGGATGAGGACTATAGAGGCCATGGAGGAGGACTATAGAGGCCATGGAGGAGGACTATAGAGGCCATGGAGGAGGACTATAGAGGCCATGGAAGACGACTATAGAGGCCATGGAAGACGACTATAGAGGCCATGGAAGACGACTATAGAGGCCATGGAGGAGGACTATAGAGGCCATGGAGGAGGACTATAGAGGCCATGGAAGACGACTATAGAGGCCATGGAAGACGACTATAGAGGCCATGGAAGACGACTATAGAGGCCATGGAAGACGACTATAGAGGCCATGGAGGAGGACTATAGAGGCCATGGAAGACGACTATAGAGGCCATGGAGGAGGACTATAGAGGCCATGGAAGACGACTATAGAGGCCATGGAAGACGACTATAGAGGCCATGGAGGAGGACTATAGAGGCCATGGAAGACGACTATAGAGGCCATGGAAGACGACTATAGAGGCCATGGAAGACGACTATAGAGGCCATGGAGGAGGACTATAGAGGCCATGGAGGAGGACTATAGAGGCCATGGAAGACGACTATAGAGGCCATGGAAGACGACTATAGAGGCCATGGAAGACGACTATAGAGGCCATGGAAGACGACTATAGAGGCCATGGAGGAGGACTATAGAGGCCATGGATGAGGACTATAGAGGCCATGGAAGACGACTATAGAGGCCATGGAAGACGACTATAGAGGCCATGGAAGACGACTATAGAGGCCATGGAAGACGACTATAGAGGCCATGGAAGACGACTATAGAGGCCATGGAAGACGACTATAGAGGCCATGGAGGAGGACTATAGAGGCCATGGAAGACGACTATAGAGGCCATGGAGGAGGACTATAGAGGCCATGGAAGACGACTATAGAGGCCATGGAGGAGGACTATAGAGGCCATGGAGGAGGACTATAGAGGCCATGGAGGAGGACTATAGAGGCCATGGAGGAGGACTATAGAGGCCATGGATGAGGACTATAGAGGCCATGGAGGAGGACTATAGAGGCCATGGATGAGGACTATAGAGGCCATGGAGGAGGGCTATAGAGGCCATGGAGGAGGACTATAGAGGCCATGGATGAGGACTATAGAGGCCATGGAGGAGGACTATAGAGGCCATGGATGAGGACTATAGAGGCCATGGAGGAGGACTATAGAGGCCATGGAGGAGGACTATAGAGGCCATGGATGAGGACTATAGAGGCCATGGAGGAGGACTATAGAGGCCATGGATGAGGACTATAGAGGCCATGGAGGAGGACTATAGAGGCCATGGAGGAGGACTATAGAGGCCATGGAGGAGGACTATAGAGGCCATGGAGGAGGACTATAGAGGCCATGGAGGAGGACTATAGAGGCCATGGAGGAGGACTATAGAGGCCATGGAGGAGGACTATAGAGGCCATGGAGGAGGACTATAGAGGCCATGGAGGAGGACTATAGAGGCCATGGAGAAGGACTATAGAGGCCATGGATGAGGACTATAGAGGCCATGGAGGAGGACTATAGAGGCCATGGAGGAGGACTATAGAGGCCATGGATGAGGACTATAGAGGCCATGGAGGAGGGCTATAGAGGCCATGGAGGAGGACTATAGAGGCCATGGATGAGGACTATAGAGGCCATGGAGGAGGGCTATAGAGGCCATGGAGGAGGACTATAGAGGCCATGGAGAAGGACTATAAAGGTCATGGAGGAGGACTATAGAGGCCATGGAGGAGGACTATAGAGGCCATGGAGGAGGACTATAGAGACCATGGAGGAGGACTATAGAGGTTATGGAGGAGGACTATAGAGGCCATGGAAGACGACTATAGAGGCCATGGAAGGCGACTATAGAGGCCATGGAAGACGACTATAGAGGCCATGGAGGAGGACTATAGAGACCATGGAGGAGGACTATAGAGGTTATGGAGGAGGACTATAGAGGCCATGGAAGACGACTATAGAGGCCATGGAAGGCGACTATAGAGGCCATGGAAGACGACTATAGAGGCCATGGAGGAGGACTATAGAGGCCATGGATGAGGACTATAGAGGCCATGCAGGAGGACTATAGAGGTTATGGAGGAGGACTATAGAGGCCATGGAGGAGGACTATAGAGGCCATGGAGGAGGACTATAGAGGCCATGGATGAGGACTATAGAGGCCATGGAAGGCGACTATAGAGGCCATGGATGAGGACTATAGAGGCCATGGAGGAGGGCTATAGAGGCCATGGAGGAGGACTATAGAGGCCATGGAGGAGGACTATAGAGGCCATGGAGGAGGACTATAGAGGCCATGGAGGAGGACTATAGAGGCCATGGAGGAGGACTATAGAGGCCATGGATGAGGACTATAGAGGCCATGGAGGAGGACTATAGAGGCCATGGAGGAGGACTATAGAGGCCATGGAGGAGGACTATAGAGGCCATGGATGAGGACTATAGAGGCCATGGAGGAGGACTATAGAGGCCATGGAGGAGGACTATAGAGGCCATGGATGAGGACTATAGAGGCCATGGAGGAGGGCTATAGAGGCCATGGATGAGGACTATAGAGGCCATGGAGGAGGGCTATAGAGGCCATGGAGGAGGACTATAGAGGCCATGGATGAGGACTATAGAGGCCATGGAGGAGGGCTATAGAGGCCATGGAGGAGGACTATAGAGGCCATGGAGAAGGACTATAAAGGTCATGGAGGAGGACTATAGAGGCCATGGAGGAGGACTATAGAGGCCATGGAGGAGGACTATAGAGGCCATGGATGAGGACTATAGAGACCATGGAGGAGGACTATAGAGGTTATGGAGGAGGACTATAGAGGCCATGGAAGACGACTATAGAGGCCATGGAAGGCGACTATAGAGGCCATGGAAGACGACTATAGAGGCCATGGAGGAGGACTATAGAGGCCATGGATGAGGACTATAGAGGCCATGCAGGAGGACTATAGAGGTTATGGAGGAGGACTATAGAGGCCATGGAGGAGGACTATAGAGGCCATGGAGGAGGACTATAGAGGCCATGGAGGAGGACTATAGAGGCCATGGAAGGCGACTATAGAGGCCATGGATGAGGACTATAGAGGCCATGGAGGAGGGCTATAGAGGCCATGGAGGAGGACTATAGAGGCCATGGATGAGGACTATAGAGGCCATGGAGGAGGACTATAGAGGCCATGGAGGAGGACTATAGAGGCCATGGATGAGGACTATAGAGGCCATGGAGGAGGACTATAGAGGCCATGGAGGAGGACTATAGAGGCCATGGAGGAGGACTATAGAGGCCATGGATGAGGACTATAGAGGCCATGGAGGAGGACTATAGAGGCCATGGAGGAGGACTATAGAGGCCATGGAGGAGGACTATAGAGGCCATGGAGGAGGACTATAGAGGCCATGGAGGAGGACTATAGAGGCCATGGAGGAGGACTATAGAGGCCATGGAGGAGGACTATAGAGGCCATGGAGGAGGACTATAGAGGCCATGGAGGAGGACTATAGAGGCCATGGAGGAGGACTATAGAGGCCATGGAGAAGGACTATAGAGGCCATGGATGAGGACTATAGAGGCCATGGAGGAGGACTATAGAGGCCATGGAGGAGGACTATAGAGGCCATGGATGAGCACTATAGAGGCCATGGAGGAGGGCTATAGAGGCCATGGAGGAGGACTATAGAGGCCATGGAGGAGGGCTATAGAGGCCATGGAGGAGGACTATAGAGGCCATGGAGAAGGACTATAAAGGTCATGGAGGAGGACTATAGAGGCCATGCAGGAGGACTATAGAGGCCATGGAGGAGGACTATAGAGGCCATGGAGGAGGACTATAGAGGCCATGGATGAGGACTATAGAGGCCATGGAGGAGGACTATAGAGGTTATGGAGGAGGACTATAGAGGCCATGGAGGAGGACTATAGAGGCCATGGATGAGGACTATAGAGGTTATGGAGGAGGACTATCGATCGGTCTCAAAGAAAACTGTTCGACGCCTCATGGGGCGCAGCACCAACACTATTTGAAGGAATACTTTGAAAATCTCCTCGAAAGGAAGGAGTCAATGAGGTGGTTAAAGCTCCTTCACTGCAAGGCTCAGGAGAATGAGGTCCATCCTGAGTATTTAAAGTCTCTGGAGTATCTAATCTGGAATCTATCTAGACTCTCCATCACATGCTAAAAGGTTGATAGGAGTTTGCCACAGTCACATGTGCTTTGCGGATCTGGATAAGGCTTTCGACCATGTCAGGGTCCAGGGCCCTTTGCTCAGGGCTGTCTGGTCCCTGAATGACCGGAGCAGGAGCTGTGTTCACTGCAGTAAGTCAGACCTGGTCCCAGTGCATGAGGGACTCCTCAAGGCTGCGCTTTGTCACCGGTTCTGTTCATAGTTTTTATGGACATAATTTTTAGTCGCAGTCAGGGATCAGAGGGTGCGGTCAGGGGTCGGAGGGTGTGGTTTGGGGTCGGAGGGTACGGTCAGGGGTCGGAGGGTGTGGTCAGGGGTTGGAGGGTGTCCGGTTTGGGGACCACAGGATCTCATCTCTGCTGTTTGCAGACGATGTTGTCCTGATGGCTCCATCAAACCCGGACCTGCAGCTGCACTGGGACGGTTTGAGCCGAGTGTGAAGCGTCTGGGATGAAGATCTGCTCCTCCTAATCTGAGGCCATGGTTCTCAACCGGAAAAAAGTTGTCTTGCCCTCTCCAGGTGAGAAAGGTGTTTAGTCATCTCCTGCTGGTAGAGAAACCTTGCCTCAAGTGGAAGTTTAAGAAACTCTTGTGGCAAATATCTAAGTGCTGTCTTTTGGTTGTTTGAAAAAATACTTTATTGTGATGCTTTTCTGAGACTCACCTGAGAGTCTTCAGTCTGCAGGGGGCGCTCTTCAGTCCATCACACAGCTGCTCCACTCCTGAGTCCTGGAGGTCATTTAGACTCAGGTCCAGGAGTGTGAGACTGGAGGAGCTGAGAACTGAGGCCAGAGGACCACAGATGCTGTTTGTCAGGTTACACTGACAGAGACTGAAAGTAAAATGGGTTAGACTCATGACTGAACATTAAGTATAGACTATGACTGTCATTCTCCAGCATTGATCTGTGCAAAAGTAAATGTGACGTAAATACACCTGAGTCTCCAGTCTGCAGGGGGCGCTCTTCAGTCCATCACACAGCAGCTCCACTCCTGAGTCCTGGAGGTCATTTAGACTCAGGTCCAGGTGTGTGAGACTGGAGGAGCTGAGGACTGAGGCCAGAGGACCACAGATGAGAGACGACAAGCCACAGGCACAAAGACTGAGGAAAGAGAGGATCATTAGAGACTAGAACCATGACACAAGTGTTTAAATACAGTCTGGACTCACATGACTTTGGTGGAGACTTTGATGACTGTCAGCAGCTGCAGCAAGCCTTCCTCTGAAGGACAGTATTTCCTTAGGTCAAACTCATCAAGATCTAAGTTTGAGGACTGTATGACTGTGCACAGAGCTGAGAAATGAGAAGGTGATAGAGTGTATTGAGCAAGACCTCCTCCTTCTCTTAAGTAGGCAAGGCAAGTTTATTTGTAGAGCACATTTCATACACAAGGCAATTCAAAATGGTTCACATCAGGAAAAATGAATTCAAATCACAAAGAAATTACAGAAACAGAAATACAATAAAATTAACTGAATTAAAAATGATCAATCCAACTGATTTTCTAAACTAATAAAATCACAAACAAAAGAGAAGAGTGCAAAGAAAAAATCCTTTCAGTCATATGCGCAGCTAAACAAAACTGTTTTTAGCTTAGATTTGAACATTGTCAGAGTAGAAGCCTGTCTCACGCATAAAACTGAAACGCAGATTCCCCATGTTTAGTCCTGACTCTGGGCACCAGCAGGAGGCCGGTCCCTGAGGTCCTCAGAGTCCGAGATGGTTCATATGGCACTAACATATCCAAGATGTACTTTGGTGCTAGGCCATGGAGAGACTTGTACACAAGCAGAGCTGCTTTAAAGTCTCTTCTCTGAGCCACAGGGGGCAGTGCAGAGACCTGAGAACAGGACTAATGTGATCATACTTCCTGGTTCTAGTCAGGACCCGAGCAGCAGCGTTCTGGATGTACTGCAGCTGTTTTACAACTCGTTTGGAGAGACCAGTGAGCAGGCCGTTACAGTCTAATCTACTGGAGACAAACGCATGGATAAGTCCCTCTAAATCTTGTTTTGACACTATATTTTTGATTTTGGCAATGTTTTTTAGATGGTAAAAAGCTGCTGATGTTATTGATTTGACGTGGCTATTAAAGTTCAAGTCTGAGTCCATTATTACCCCCAGATTTCTAACTTGGTTTGTAGGTTTTAGAGCAAGACTCTGGGGGTGACCGCTAACACTTTCTCTTTGTTTCTGTGGCCAAAAACGATTATTTCAGTCTTGTCTGAGTTCAGCTGGAGAAAGTTGTTTTGCATCCACAAACTGATCTGTTGGATGCAGTGACAGAGTGAATCTACTGGTCCATAGTCACCTGCCGACAGTGAAACATAGATCTGAGTGTCGTCTGCATAATTGTGATAGGACACATTTTCACTGCGTATCAACTGACCTAACGGCAGCATGTAGAGGTTGAACAGAAGGGGACCCAGGACTGACCCTTGGGGCACTCCACAGGTCAGGGTCATGTGGTCTGAGACACAGCTACCAATTTCAACAAAGTACTTCCTGTCTTCCAGATAGGACCTTAACCAGTTTAGGGCAGTGCCAGTGATGCCCACCCAGTCCTCTAGTCTCTGTAAGAGGATCCCATGATTGACAGTGTCAAAAGCAGCACTCAGATCTAACAGAATTAAGACTGAGGCTTTGCCCGTGTCAGTGTTCAGGCGGATGTCATTTGTCACCTTGACAAGAGCAGTCTCAGAGCTGTGATGAGGTCTAAAACCTGACTGAAAAACATCAAATGAGTTGTTTATTAAGAGGAAATCTGTGAGCTGTTGGTAAACAACCTTTTCAAGGACTTTGCCCCAAAATGTCAGATTAGAGATGGGCCGGTAATGACTCAGTACTGCGGCATCAAGACTGCTCTTCTTTAGGAGAAGCTTTATGACCGCAGTTTTCAAAGACATTGGGAATGTTCCAGATTGAAGCGACATGTTGACTATGTGAGTGAATGGTGCTAACAAACTGTTCAGCACAGACTTTAGAAATCTGGTGGGTAACACATCGAGGCAGCATGTAGATGAACTCAGACTGGTGATGATCTCATGGACAGTTTTGTCAGTTACTGGTGCAAAGATAGTGAGCTCTAAGTGTCTTGGTGGTTTTAGGGTAATTTTTTGCATTGTGGGATTTATAGCATTTTTAATGCCCTGAACTTTGTCATTAAAGAATAATGCAAACTCATTACACTTGGATGTGGAAATGAGTTCTAACGGCAGCTGAGCTGGAGGGTTTGTTAATCTGTTTACTGTGGCAAACAGGACACGCGAGTTGTTACTGCAGCTTCCAATTATTTCAGAAAAATATCTTTCCCTAGTTCTACATAAGATTAGGTTGTACATGTTCAGCTTCTCTTTGTAAATCTCTTTTTGAACCTGGAGCTTTGACTTGCGCCATTTCCGTTCGGCCCTGTGGCACTCCCTTTTCTGTGCCCTGACCGAATCATAATTTCTCCACGGCGCCTTCTGCTTATTTTTAACCATTTTAGCCTTTAGAGGGGCGATGGTGTCCAGAACATTCAAAACACTAGATGTAACAGAGTTCAACAAATCATTTACATTAGAACATGAGACATTTTCAAAGTTTATCATTTCCATAAACAGTGCACCTGTGCCATCACTTATGTGTCTCCTCTGAACAACTGCAGGACCAACCGGAGGTTTGGGAGAAACAGACAGGTCAAAGAAGACACAGAAATGATCAGACAGAGCAACATCGATCACATTAACATTTGAAATATTTACCCCCTTTGTAATTATGAGATCTAGAGTGTGTCCTTTGCTGTGGGTGGGGCCTCTCACATGCTGAGTAAGACTGAAGGTTTCAAGGACAGCATCAAGCTCTTTAGCGTTTCTGTCACAAATATTATCAACATGCACATTGAAATCACCTGTAATGACCAAACCATCAAAGTCTGTGCATACGACTGAAAGCATCTCAGTAAAATCATCAATAAAACTTTGGCAGTGCTGGAGAGGCTTGTATAAAACAATGAAGAGAATGGATGGAGACCGTTTTAGCTCCATTTTAAAGGATACATACTCAAATGATGAAAACACCCCAAAAGACAACCTGCGGGTAATTATTTCATCTCTAAAGACAGCACAGACTCCACCCCCTTTTATGTTTTCTCGTGTTTCAGATTCAAACTTAAAGTTGGGTGGAGCAGATTCTATCAGAACTACATTTCCTGTGTTTTTGTCAAGCCATGTTTCAGTTAAAAACATAAAATCAAGATTATAAGAAGAAATAAAATTATTAATTAAGAGAGATTTGTTACATAAGGATCTGACATTTAGCACAGCAAGTTTCAGACTAGTTTCAGTGAGACTGGGCTTTATCTTTTCACAGGGAATATGAATCACATTTCTCAGATTGGGCCTGACTCGCATTTTGTTTTTCCATCTCTGTGATGATGTGACTACAGAAATAGCACTAGGGGGGGCTCTTTTTACATAGGGCCCCGGGTTGGTTTGATTTTTATTGTGACAATAAGTCCCGGCAACGCTGAGACGCAGTGCATCCTAGCTATGGGAGATACCAGGTAAAAGGCGAGGTTGGATGGGTGGTGGGGCTTTTGTAGCCAAGGAGAGTTTGGGACCAGGTGAGAGGCGAGGGGGGATGGGTGGTGGGGCTTTTGTAGCCAAGGAGAGTTTGGGACCAGGTGAAAGGCGAGGTTGGATGGGTGGTGGGGCTTTTGTTGGTGTAGTCGGCTTGTGCGGGGAAGAGTTGATAAGTATTGACATAGCCCTTGCTATATTGGGCGTGAGTGGAGCCATCTTAATGCCTGATTTGATCAGACTTTCAAAATGGCTGGGAAGGCCCATGGGTGAGAGTGGAGATGAGAAGGAGAATGATGAATCTTTAGTGGGAGTAGATGTTGCAGGGGGAACCCAGGGCTGGTGTGAAGACAGGGGCGATGACAGGGATGTTGTTGGGCTTGTCACAGATGGGTCCAAGGCCTTTGAAGACTGTTCCTTTGCTGGAGGCGGTGGAGGTGAATGTGGAGCAGCTGGAGCTGAATCCTTTGCTGGTGGTGGTGGAGCAGCTGCTGATGAATCCTTTGGTGGAGGCTCAGGTTGTGGTGCTTTTGATGTTGAAACATTGGCTTGGTCTCTGGCTGATGGAGCAGGAATTCTTCTCTCATTCCTCTCTTCTCTAACTATCTGCTCAGGACCCTGTCCAGGCCCAGTCCAATGCCTCAGAGCGTGGAGCAGGTTCTCTGTCAGCACCCTCACTCCACCTCTGCATAGGTGGGGGCCATTTCTCTTAAACAGGTCCTCTCGTTTCCAGAATAGATAGAAGTTCTCAATGTAGTGTAGTCCTCTCGGGGAACATTCTTTGGACAGCCATGTGTTCAGCTGAAGAAGCCGGCTAAACTTGTTTATCCTCCTGTCAATGTTTGGAAGAGGTCCACTTATGAATGTTTTGATTTCCATTTTATCAAGCACGTCGAATAACTTCAAGAAGTCTTTTTTCAAAACCTCAGTCTGTTCCCGCCGCATGTCCACTGCACCCACGTGCACAATTAGCTGTTTAGCTCCTCCATGCTTAGCCATAATATTTGGAAGGAGTGACGTTATCTCAGAAACAGTGGCGCTTGGAAAAGAATGTGTGTTTATCTTTTCATGCGTCACGTGACTTATCGCGCCGTCCCCAAACAAAACAATCTGCGTGACCTTGGCTCTTGGCACAGATCCTCCTCGCTGTATTTTGGCCACGTCATCTTTCCTTTTTTCATTTAATTCCATCTCTGAAAGTGGTAGAAATCTGTTTGTGAGCTGTATTTTAGGTGACTTCACGTTATCTTTGTATCGTTTAGGCTTTGCTCCAAGTTTGTTCCAAGAAACAGCCTGGTCTTTCTGGTTTTTAGACAGTTTTGGAAACGACACAGAGTCACTGCGGTTTAGGTTGAAAGTAGCAGTTTTTCTTGTAAAAAGTGTGCTCTTCTTACCGTCGGTTGACACAGGAATGGTATCGTGAAGAACTTTTTCAGATTCCAAAACAAATATCCGTGTTTTCAGCTCATTAATTTCTTGTTGATATTTCCGACAGCGTTCACAGTCTTTCTCCCTTCTTCTCCCGGACATGTCGCTGGCATCAGATATGTCGTTAAAACTGGAAAAATGTTCTTAAAATCCTTGGTTTACTTGAAAAAGTCTAAAGCAAAAATGTTTGGAAGACAAAAACTGATTAAAAAGCAAATTAAATAAGGAAAGCAGCGATAGCAAGCGGAGCGAGCAAAAAAGCGTGTGCACTCTTCGGAAGCAGGAACGTAACATAGCAAGTACTGTTGGATCTCCTCCAGAAGACTTTGGTCGTTTAGTTCATTCAGACAGTGAAACATGTTCAGGCTCTGACTCTCAGTCAAATCTTGTCTATACATACCAAGATTTAAGTGTCCAGGATGATAGAGTAAATTGATGCGTTTTTTAATGTAGTTTACTGTGTCCTGGTTGGTCTGTGAGTTACTTCCTGTGTGAGTCAGCAGACCCTGCAGCAGCCTCTGATTGGTCGGCAGAGACAGCACCAGGAGGAAGCGCAGGAACAGGTCCAGGCGTCCGTTTGGACTCTCTAAGGCCTGGTCCACAGCAGAGCTGTAGAAGGCTTCTTCAGAGGAGTTTGATTGTGACAGCAGGTTCTCTCCAGAGCTGAAGAAGGTCTGATGGACGTGAAGAGCAGCCAGAAACTCCTGCACACTCAGATGGATGAAGCAGAAGACCTTGTCCTGGTACAGGCCTGGCTCCTCTCTAAAGACCTGTGTGAACACTCCGGAGTACACTGAGGCCGCTGCAGCGTCCAGCCCACACTCGCTCAGGTCACTCTCGTAGAAGATCAGGTTTCCTTTCTGCAGCTGCTCAAAGGCCACTTTTCCCAGAAACTGCACTATCTCCCTGGTCTCTGGAGTCCAGTGAAGGTCTGCCCCTGATCCCTGGTGATACTTGATGTTCTTTACTTTGGCCTGCACTACCAGGAAGTGGATGTACATCTGTGTGAGAGTTTGGGGCAGCTCTGGTCTCTCTGTTTGTTCCAGAAGCTTCTGTATAACTGTGGAGAGGATCCAGCAGAAGACCGGGATGTGGCACATGATGTGGAGGCTGCGGATGCTCTTGATGTGGGAGAGAACGAGTGTGAGCTGCCGCTCGTCTCTGAACCTCTTCCTGAAATACTCCTCCTTCTGCGGGTCGGCGAACCCTCGCACCTCTGTCACCATGGAGATGCACTCAGCAGGGATCTGATTGGACGCCGCGGGGCACGTGGTTATCCAGAGGCGAGCGGAGGGAAGCAGGTTCCCCCTGATGAGATTCACCAGCAGCAGGTCCACTGAGACGGACTCTGTGGGGTCACTCAGGGCCCGGGTTCGGCTGAAGTCCAGAGGAAGTCTGCACTCGTCCAGACCGTCAAAGATGAAGAGCACCTGGAGCTGTTGGAAGCTGCAGAGAGCTTTGGATGGACTGAAGAAGTGGTGCAGCAGCTCCATCAGGCTGAACGGTTTTTCTCTGAGCACATTGAGCTCTCTGAAAGTGAACGGGAACAGCAGCTGGAGCTCTTGGTTGGTCCTGCCTTCAGCCCAGTCCAGACTGAACTTCTGAATCAGCACTGTTTTCCCCACTCCGGCCACGCCCTTCGTCAGCACGACTCTGATTGGGCCAATTGCTTTTTTTTATTTAGTTTTGACGGGATTCATAAAGACTTTCTCCAACCTGGATTTGATTGATGTTTGTCCCTCTACCAGATGAGTTCTAATTGGTCCTTTTTCATCTCTTTTGGTTTTGACAGATCTTATTGGTTCCTGAGTCTCTGTCTTCTCTGCTGTGATTGGTTCCTGTGTGTGGGGGGGCGTTTAAAGATGTTTTCACATGTTATCGTAGTCTCTGGTTGTTTCCAGGAGGCGCCTTCTATGTGTCTGACCTCATGTTCCTGGTTGACCTCTGAGGCCCCGCCCTCTGTGATGTAGAGTTCTGTATAGATCTCATTCAGGAGGGCAGAGTTTCCTGCTTTAGCCACGCCCTCTGACACACTGAAACTTCTGCCGCAGATGCCTCCTCATTTTACTGCGATACGCTCCGTTTACAATGTCTGTTAAAAGAAACAAAGATGAGTCCAATGAGAACTGTTAAACTCTAGAGCAGACACCAACCTGAGCTGTTCTACAGACCAGCTCAGTCAAAGCTCTGTGTTTCCCCAAAACTCTCCTAGTGCAGGATAGACACAAGCAGGTCTAATTCTTGCAGGACTTAAAGTTTAAATCAGGACTCACACAGGACTGACTCGGGTCTAAACAGAGCCACAGGGGGAGAAACTGTTGGACAGGTTGAACGTTCACATGTTTTTCTCCTTCCACTCCTCTCAGACACTGCAGCTTTTCAGACACTGATTCTGCTCCAGAGGTGACTGCACCTTCCATCTCACAGCCCTGACCTGTCGTGCTCCTGCTGAGAGGAACGCTCTTTACCCAAGATCAAGAGTGTTTTAATCTGCCCGCAAAATATCAGTAATTTACATTTATTAATTTCTGAAAGATATTTGGAGTTTTTATCACTAGAACTATGAGTCCCACAGTATTTTGCCACAGCCGCCCCTCCCCCACACTGCTCAGCACTGCTTTGCTGCTGGAGCGAGTGCCAACTTGTCTGAGCCAGTCTGAGCGGGGAAAGAATCACGTGGAAGAAAGAAAGGACACAGTTTTGTGGACAGCACAGTGCTAAAAGTGGCGCTAATGTGGAGCTAACGTGAAGCTAACAAGAAGAAAACAAAGCTGGACGGATCAGGAGCCACAGGTAAAAACAGAGGTCAGAGTGTACTAATAAGATAAGATAAGATAAGATATTCCTTTATTGTCCCACATGGGGAAATTTCATTGTTGCAACGGAGGTAGATACAGAGGTTGATACAGAAGAACAGATCACTTATAGGAAGTCTGAAAAACACTTTCAGTAGAAGATCTCCTATAAATAAATAAAAACTCCCATAGACAAATAAATAAATAAATACATAAATACCATGTCATGTGATCACGACAGTAATTGCACATGAATATGTGTCACGACAGCACATGAATTGCACATGAATTTCACAGTAATTGCACATATGACAGAATTGCACATGGTTAGGTCAGTATTGCGAGTGTTCAGGACTAACAGTGTTTGTTATAAAGTCTGACAGCAGCAGGAAGGAAAGACTGTGAAATCTCTCCTTCACACAGCGAGGGTGGATCAGTCTCTCACTGAAGCTGCTCTCCAGAGCAGAGAGAGTGTCCTGCAGGGGACAGAGTGTCCTGCAGGGGGCGACACTCATGGTCCAGCATAGATGTGAATCTAGCCAGGACCCCCCTGTCCCCCACCTCCTGCACCGAGTCCAGAGCACAGCCCAGGACGGAGCTGGACTTCTTGATGACTCTGTCCAGCCTCTTCCTCTCCCTCTCTGTGATGCTGCTGCTCCAGCAGGCCACACCGTACAGGAGGGCTGATGCCACCACAGAGTCGTAGAAGGTCTTCAGGAGTGGCCCTGTCACTCCTGAAGACCTGAGTCTCCTCAGGAGGTAGAGCCAACTCTGGCTCTTCCTGTACAGTCTGTGTTATGAGTCCAGTCCAGTTTGTGGTTCAGATGAACACCCAGGTACTTGTATGAGTCACTCTCTCAATGTCCCGTCCCTGGATGTTCACTGGTGAGGGGGCAGTGGGGTGGCGTCTGCGGAAATCCACCACCATCTCCTTGGTCTTCCCCGCGTTGATGAGGAGGTGGTTCCGCTGACACCAGTCCACAAAGTTCGTTGCCATTGACGTTGAACACAGTTCGCGAACACAGGAACTTGTCTCTACGTTAGGTTCAACACAAAACAATGAATAATAAAATAATAATAGCAATGTTTATAGAGTAAAATATGTCCTGCATAGATTAAGAGTTAATAAATTAAGGTAAAAAACAAACTTGGCCTCAGTATGTAAACATATATTTACACAAAAACATTTACAGATGGACGTAAATAGTGCAGAAAGTGAACAGAGCGTGAATAGTAATGGTTGAATAATTGTTAAAGTGGGAGGAGTTAAGTGTTCATGAGTCCAACAGCAGAGGGAAAGAAACTGTTGTGGAGGGAGGTTCTCGTCCGGACGGACCGGAGCCTCCTGCCTGAGGGGAGTGGCCTCCTGCCTGAGGGGAGTGGCCTCCTGCCTGAGGGGAGTGGCCTCCTGGCTGAGGGGAGCAGCCTTCTGCCTGAGGGGAGTGGCCTCCTGCCAGAGGGGAGTGGCCTCCTCCCTGAGGGGAGTGGCCTCTCGTCCCAGAGCCCTGGAGACGTACAGGTCCTGCAGAGATGGAAGTTTATGGCCGATCACCTTCTCAGCAGAGGGCGCTGAAGTCTCCGTTTGTCCCTGGCTGTGACTCCAGCGTACCACACAGTGATTAAGGAGATGATGGAGGAGGTGATGGAGGAGGTGATGGAGGAAATGAGGCTGTGTAGAACTGAACCATCATCTCCGCTGTCAGGGTGTCTTTCTTCAGCTGCTGCAGGAAGTACATCCTCTGCTTGACTTTCTGATGAGGAGCTGATGGTGGGCCCTCACTTGAGGTCCTGGTGATGGTGGGCCCTCACTTGAGGTCCTGGTGACGTCATGGTGATGAGGGTGGTGTTGTCATGGTGATGAGGGTGGTGTCGTCATGGTGATGAGGGTGGTGTCGTCATGGTGATGAGGGTAGAGTCGTCATGGTGATGAGGGTGGTGTCGTCCTGGCGATGAGGGTGGTGTCGTTGTGGTGATGAGGGTGGTGTCGTCATGGTGATGAGGGTGGTGTCGTCATGGTGATGAGGGTAGTGTCGTCATGGTGATGAGGGTGGTGTCGTCATGGTGATGAGGGTGGTGTCGTTGTGGCTGGAGGTGCAGCAGTTTGTCACAGGGAGAAGAGCAGGAAAGTACACAGCCCTGTGGGGCACCTGTGATGATAGTCACAGTACTTCCCCACTGACTCTGATCCATCAGGAAGTCAGTGCTCCACCTGCAGGTGTAGTCAGTGCTCCCCCTGCAGGTGGAGTCAGGCACGTTGCGCTGGGAGAGCTTGTCCTGGAGCAGAGCAGGAGGTGGTGTTGATCCTGGTGTAGGTTCATGTGGAGACCAGGTGCTGCAGGTGAAGTGGAGAGCCAGGTTGATGGTGTCGTCCACAGACCTGTTGGTTCTGTAGGAGAACTGCAGGAGGTCCAGCAGGAGGTCCAGCAGGAGGTCCAGCAGGGGGTTCAGCAGGGTGTCCAGCAGGAGGTCCAGCAGCAGGTCCAGCAGGAGGTCCAGATGGAGGCCCAGCAGGGGGTTCAGCAGGAGGTCCAGCAGGAGGTCCAGCAGGAGGTCCAGCACAGGGTTCAGCAGGGTGTCCAGCAGGAGGTCTAGCAGCAGGTCCAGCAGGAGGTCCAGCAGGAGGCCCAGCAGGGGGTTCAGCAGGGGGTCCAGCAGAGGGTCCAGCAGGAGGTCCAGCAGGGGGTTCAGCAGGGGGAGGTGAAGGACTTGAGGTGGGGGAGGACCAGGCGCTCAAATGACTTCATGACAGACGTCAGTGCCACAGGTCTGTGGTCATTAAGTCCAAAGATCCAGGGCTTCTTGGGGACAGGGACAGAGACAGGGACAATGATGGACGACTTGAAGCTGGGACATGGCAAGACTCCAGGAGGTGTTAAAAATGCGTTCTCTAGCTCCGCCCCTGTGCTCCGCCTCCTTCTGCTTCAGCCTCAGTTTAAGTGAACCAGGGTATGTCATTGTTGAAGGTGACTTTGGTGTGAGATGGTTTAATTCTGTCCTCACAGAATGTGTGACATCACAGTGTCCGTGTAGCTCCTCCCAGTCTGTAATGTCCAAACACACACGTAGCTCCTCCTCCTCTGCCTCATTGGTCCATCTCTCAGAAGTCCTCACTACAGGTTGGAGTGCTTCAGCCTCTGTCTGTTCGTGAGGATCAGGTGAACCATGACGTGGTCTGACCAGCCCAGCGAGGCTCCGCCCACGGCATGGAAGGCGTGGCCGACTGTTGTGTAACAGTGATGCAGTGTGTTCTTCTCTCTGATCAGGACTTTAATAAACTGATGTGACTGTGACACACTAATGTGACTGTGTCCACACTAATGTGACTGTTACACACTAATGTGACTGTGACACACTAATGTGACTGTGAACACACACTAATGTGACTGTGAACACACTAATGTGACTGTGAACACACTAATGTGACTGTGACACACTAATGTGACTGTGACACACTAATGTGACTGTGAACACACTAATGTGACTGTGAACACACTAATGTGACTGTGACACACTAATGTGACTGTGACACACTAATGTGACTGTGAACACACTAATGTGACTGTGACACACTAATGTGACTGTGTCCACACTAATGTGACTGTGAACACACTAATGTGACTGTGACACACTAATGTGACTGTGACACACTAATGTGACTGTGAACACACTAATGTGACTGTGACACACTAATGTGACTGTGTCCACACTAATGTGACTGTGAACACACTAATGTGACTGTGACACACTAATGTGACTGTGACACACTAATGTGACTGTGAACACACTAATGTGACTGTGAACACACACTAATGTGACTGTGACACACTAATGTGACTGTGAACACACTAATGTGACTGTGACACACTAATGTGACTGTGACACACTAATGTGACTGTGAACACACTAATGTGACTGTGAACACACTAATGTGACTGTGACACACTAATGTGACTGTGAACACGCTAATGTGACTGTGAACACACTAATGTGACTGTGACACACTAATGTGACTGTGACACACTAATGTGACTGTGAACACACTAATGTGACTGTGAACACACACTAATGTGACTGTGACACACTAATGTGACTGTGACACACTAATGTGACTGTGAACACACTAATGTGACTGTGAACACACACTAATGTGACTGTGACACACTAATGTGACTGTGAACACACTAATGTGACTGTGACACACTAATGTGACTGTGAACACACACTAATGTGACTGTGACACACTAATGTGACTGTGAACACACTAATGTGACTGTGACACACTAATGTGACTGTGAACACACTAATGTGACTGTGACACACTAATGTGACTGTGACACACTAATGTGACTGTGACACACTAATGTGACTGTGACACACTAATGTGACTGTGAACACGCTAATGTGACTGTGAACACACTAATGTGACTGTGACACACTAATGTGACTGTGACACACTAATGTGACTGTGACACACTAATGTGACTGTGACACACTAATGTGACAGTGAACACACTAATGTGACTGTGAACACACTAATGTGACTGTGAACACACTAATGTGACTGTGAACACACTAATGTGACTGTGACACACTAATGTGACTGTGACACACTAATGTGACTGTGACACACTAATGTGACTCTGAACACACTAATGTGACTGTGACACACTAATGTGACTGTGAACACACTAATGTGACTGTGAACACACTAATGTGACTGTGAACACACTAATGTGACTGTGACACACTAATGTGACTGTGAACACACTAATGTGACTGTGACACACTAATGTGACTGTGACACACTAATGTGACTGTGAACACACTAATGTGACTGTGACACACTAATGTGACTGTGAACACACTAATGTGACTGTGAACACACTAATGTGACTGTGACACACTAATGTGACTGTGAACACACTAATGTGACTGTGACACACTAATGTGACTGTGAACACACTAATGTGACTGTGAACACACACTAATGTGACTGTGACACACTAATGTGACTGTGAACACACTAATGTGACTGTGACACACTAATGTGACTGTGAACACACACTAATGTGACTGTGACACACTAATGTGACTGTGAACACACTAATGTGACTGTGACACACTAATGTGACTGTGACACACTAATGTGACTGTGAACACACTAATGTGACTGTGAACACACACTAATGTGACTGTGACACACTAATGTGACTGTGACACACTAATGTGACTGTGAACACACTAATGTGACTGTGACACACTAATGTGACTGTGAACACACACTAATGTGACTGTGACACACTAATGTGACTGTGAACACACTAATGTGACTGTGACACACTAATGTGACTGTGACACACTAATGTGACTGTGACACACTAATGTGACTGTGTCACACTAATGTGACTCTGAACACACTAATGTGACTGTGAACACACTAATGTGACTGTGACACACTAATGTGACTGTGAACACACTAATGTGACTGTGACACACTAATGTGACTGTGACACACTAATGTGACTCTGAACACACTAATGTGACTGTGACACACTAATGTGACTGTGACACACTAATGTGACTGTGACACACTAATGTGACTGTGACACACTAATGTGACTGTGAACACACACTAATGTGACTGTGACACACTAATGTGACTGTGAACACACTAATGTGACTGTGAACACACTAATGTGACTGTGAACACACACTAATGTGACTGTGACACACTAATGTGACTGTGAACACACTAATGTGACTGTGAACACACTAATGTGACTGTGAACACACTAATGTGACTGTGACACACTAATGTGACTGTGAACACACTAATGTGACTGTGACACACTAATGTGACTGTGAACACACTAATGTGACTCTGAACACACTAATGTGACTGTGACACACTAATGTGACTGTGAACACACTAATGTGACTGTGACACACTAATGTGACTGTGAACACACTAATGTGACTGTGAACACACACTAATGTGACTGTGACACACTAATGTGACTGTGAACACACTAATGTGACTGTGAACACACTAATGTGACTGTGACACACTAATGTGACTGTGAACACACTAATGTGACTGTGAACACACACTAATGTGACTGTGACACACTAATGTGACTGTGAACACACTAATGTGACTGTGTCACACTAATGTGACTGTGAACACACACTAATGTGACTGTGAACACACTAATGTGACTGTGAACACACTAATGTGACTGTGAACACACTAATGTGACTGTGACACACTAATGTGACTGTGAACACACTAATGTGACTGTGAACACACACTAATGTGACTGTGACACACTAATGTGACTGTGAACACACTAATGTGACTGTGTCACACTAATGTGACTGTGAACACACACTAATGTGACTGTGAACACACTAATGTGACTGTGACACACTAATGTGACTGTGACACACTAATGTGACTGTGAACACACTAATGTGACTGTGTCACACTAATGTGACTGTGAACACACTAATGTGACTGTGAACACACTAATGTGACTGTGTCACACTAATGTGACTGTGAACACACTAATGTGACTGTGACACACTAATGTGACTGTGACACACTAATGTGACTGTGACACACTAATGTGACTGTGTCACACTAATGTGACTGTGAACACACTAATGTGACTGTGACACACTAATGTGACTGTGACACACTAATGTGACTGTGACACACTAATGTGACTGTGACACACTAATGTGACTGTGACACACTAATGTGACTGTGAACACACTAATGTGACTGTGAACATAAATACAGTGACCTCATTTGAGTCACGACATTAGAAATATGAAAAAGACGAGCTTAAACTATAAAACATGACTGTGAAAACATTTCATATCAGAATCATATCACAAGTCCATGTTCGTGTTGCTGACGGTAATGCTAGTGATAATGCTAATGCTAATGATAATGCTAATCCTAATGCATGAATATGGACTCAGTTAAGTTGATACTGTTGCACAAATCTGCAGCAGGTGAAAGACTATTTCTAGGCTTTATGAAGCTATTTGTTTCTTATATTTTGTATTGTTTTATTTTTCATGCTCTAGATGAACGGCTCTTGTTCTGCCTGGATGATCTGTCTCTGCACCAGATGAACCTCCTCCTGTTCTGGCTCCACCTTTAACTAAATTACTTATTACTCATTTCTTGTGAACATTGTTTCATCTGATTTTCTCTGTCGCCCTTCGAGGAAACTGCTGTTGTGCTTTTGGGCTTTACAAAATAAATAGAATTTAATCCTCAAATTTCAATGGACAATATTTTTCTTAACTCTGGATTGAAATATGATTTAATATTGGGTTTAAACACTGCATGATAAATACACACAAATACTCCACACATGCTCTTACATCATAGAGTTATTCATAAGTGAATGTAATTGTAATGTAATTATCGTCCCATTTAGGCTAACTGCAGGTGAAGCCCCGCCCCCCGCCCCAGTGTCTAGTTCTTACTGTTCTGCAGACGCTGGACCAGCTGCTCTTGGTTCATCCGCTTCAGGAGGTCCATGATGATGACCAGAAACGCCTCTCTGCTCGGCTCCTCCTCTTCACTCTCGGTGCATTCTGGGTAATCTGAGTCCAGGAGCCTGTGGAGCCTCTGCAGCTGCTGTTGGACAAACCTCAGAACGTTCTACTCCAGACTCTGCAAAGACACACCCCTGAACTAATCATGTGTCTCAGTTTTAATTAAAGGTCTCATTTTGAGGACTTGACCAATCAAACGTAAGAATATTGTTTGAAGTGTTATTACCAGTGAAAACTTCTGACACACAAACGCACAAGAGCCTGAGAAGTCTCAGCTTTCTGTGGATCTTTGTGTGTTAACTATGACACAAAAGTGTTAAATGAACCTTGAAGATGAGGTCCAGCTCTCTCCGAGGCTCCTGACCTGAGTGGACGTCTGGTTCCTGGTCCCTGACGGTCAGAAATAATCATGTCAAACAAAGTGCAAACTAAATATCACATTAGGTGTCGTGCTGCAGTTACCTGAGACTGAACTTTGGAGGATGGGGAATGGACCTGTTTTATAAGACAGTTAATTAGGAGATTGTAGGATATAAGATAATCCTTTATTGTCCCACATGGGGAAATTTCAATGTTGCAACGCAGGTAGATACAGAGGAAAAGAACAGATCAATTATAGGAAGTTTGAAAAACACTTTCAGTAGAAGATCTCCTATAAACAAAACCTCCCATTTCCCAACAAGGGATGGAGGGGAAAATCATAAAGATGAAAATAAATAAATAAATACATAAATACCATTGCATGTGATCACGACAGTAATTGCACATGAATATGTGTCACGACGGCACATGGATTGCACATGAAATTGATATGCAGATGACCTCTTCATGTTGCCATGGTGACAGAAATGCGGTCTACGATGTTATCAGCTAACAGTCCATGTGGAGATTTATGGCGTCTCTTCAAGAGCAGAGACGCTTTGGACGATGGAAATAACTTTTCCATCAAATTACTTCTTTTGGATTAAAATGAACTCAGAGAGGCATTTTCTCTCCAAGACAAAAGCTAAAACACCAAAAAGACTGCGATTTTAGTAAAAATCATCTGGTCACAGACTTCGTCCACAAGATGCCTTTACTGTACATAATGTTATTGTGTTCTACATGTCCATTGAACTGTTTTATAACTTGTCTTGTGGATAATTTGACATTTGTAACTATTGTGGCCTAATATTAATGCTAAACAAAGGGGCGACATTACTCCAGATCTCTCCCCTTATCAAGCTGATTAGCTGAAGCCACGGCGCCAAAGTACAACACATCTCCCACAGGGGTAAGTCAGAAAGACAAAGGAAAGAGGAGTTTGAGAGTTCCATTGGAGTTTCCATCAGAGTTCCATCTGAGGAAGATCCATGAGACCGGACCTTGGGAGAGGGCTCATCTCTGGCCTAGCGATGCTAAGCTAAGCAGAGCCAGAAGCTAACTTTCTCTCCCAAAATTCTGTGCCCGTTTTTTAACGTGATTGATACTGCATCATGCAAACTCAAGCAAAGGACCTTTTTGCAACTTTTCAAGTCCAGGACAGTCTTATCGGACCAGCCTCATCGGTGAATCCCTTTTTCTGAGGAATGCCTCAGAGCCCAGGAGATCTCCAGAGCCGGCCTGCTCCTGCCATTGTGTGGATCGTGTGCAGTGTGACCCCTGAGTGAAGCCTGGAGGCGGCACACAGGCCCACGACACAACACAGGCCTATCTCCTCAGAATCACAGCTTCTGATTCTTCTAATGTAGAGATTATCTGACTTCCTGTGACGTCACTTCCGGGTGAGTGTATCGCGTTTTTCAGAGTTGTTTGTTTGCTACTTTCGATCGTTAATCCACAAATTATACACACTATTTCAGTATCATACACACAATAGTGAAAGTTTGATTGCTCCACAAACAATCCGGAGCCTCATACAGCTCACTTTTTAGTATTTCCAGGATTAAACCCCCCCCCCCCACTCTCTAGCTCCAGCCTGAACTAGCTTGAACTAGCCTAGCCTAGCCTAGCCACTAGCGTCATGGCTGGATCGCCCTCTGCCTTTACCTGCTCAAGTCATATGTCGAGTCAGAACCCTGGGGCTCTTTCTCTGACAACAGGTGTGTGAAGTGCAGTGTAGTGGTAGTTTTGGTTGTCAGGGTTACGGAGTTAGAAGCGCGGATCCGCTGTTTAGATTAGCTAAAGGCTAGCTATAGCCAGGTAGTAAAATCAGGTTTACCGGACCGCGCTACAGGGCGTAGCATTAGCATTAGCAGTGCTAGTAAGGCAGAGCTCAGCCCCTCAGCATCTCCCCTGCAGCCGGGACTAGACCAGGAACAGAATAGGGACCAATTTGTGACAGTTCGGAGGGGACAAGGCGCTAAACGCCGAACCTCAGAGCGCCGTGAGCTTCACGTCTATAATAGGTTTTCTCCCCTCAGCGATCACACGCCCGCTGAACACACGAGAGAAACTCTTGTAATCGGGAGTTCTATTGTTAGAGACGTGAAGCTGCCAGCGGCTAGCGTTAGGTGTTACCCGGGGGCCAGAATGGGTGACATCGAAGGAAACCTTAGGATCTTAAAGCAGAGTAGGACCCGTTTCCGGCGAGTCGTGATTCACGCAGGCGGTAACGACGCCCGGCGGAGACAATCAGAGGTGCTCAAAGTTCAAGTAGCCGCGGTGTGTGACCTAGCGAAGTCGATGTCAGACACTGTAATATTTTCTGCCCAATCGGATCAATGCTGAATTGTACAGCCGTCTTTCAGCATTCAACAACTGGTTATCCAGATGGTGCCCTCAAAACAACGTTGTCTTTATTGATAACTGGAGTGCGTTTTGGGGAAAGCCCGGGCTCATACGCAGGGATGGCATCCATCCGACTTCGGAGGGTACATCCCTATTAGTTCGGAATTTGACCGATAGTCTTAGTCGTGTTAAGTGACCATCTAGGGATGAGCCCCAGGTGCAGAGCAGCAGTTCAAGACGCTCCTCTGTCGCTGAACTCTCGCCCGTTCTGTTACCTGTGAAGTGTTCAGATTCAAGACAGATAGAGACTGTGTGTGTCCCTCGTGTCCGTTGTGCAAATAATGACAAAAAGTCACATCTCAGAAAAACTATTTCAGGAAAATAACAAATCACAAATGACAAAAATGAACAAATTAATAAACACTTAAAATGTGGACTGCTAAACATTAGATCAATTTCCTCCAAATCACTTTTAGTTAATGAATTAATTGGTGACAATATATATATATATATATATATATATATATATATATATATATATATATATATAGATATATACTATATATAGATCTTCTGAGTCCGCACCACCCATGTTAACCGCACAGTCCTCAGAGGAACCACACGGTCCTCTTGGAACATTCCAGTATGAAAACCCAGTTAAAGCAGGTTCTGCGTAAAAGAGGAGGAAATGTTGAGAAGAAATACTATGAAGTATTTGAGAGTTACAGGGGAAACAAGTAAAAGGATCCAATAAAAAAGTTCCAAAGGTCGTGTCACACCCACAGCACAAAGGTCGTGTCACACCCACAAAGGTCGTGTCACACCCACAGCCCAAAGGTCGTGTCACACCCACAGCACAAAGGTCGTGTCACACCCACAAAGGTCGTGTCACACCCACAAAGGTCGTGTCACACCCACAGCCCAAAGGTCGTGTCACACCCACAGCCCAAAGGTCGTGTCACACCCACAAAGGTCGTGTCACACCCACAGCACAAAGGTCGTGTCACACCCACAAAGGTCGTGTCACACCCACAAAGGTCGTGTCACACCCACAGCACAAAGGTCGTGATGCGTGTTCAGACGTGAACAGAAGGTGTTTCCTTCCTGGAAATGACCTCGTTTACTTCAATCACATTTACACCTTAACTACATCTTTATTCATTATAACCCACAAATAAGTGATGCATTCCTGTTTTTACAAAGACATAAGTTTAGCACAAGAACGTCCAGTAAAAGTTTATCCAAGACAACATCAGACGACATCAGAATAATTTCATACTGCAGTATCACAATACTTTAATACTGCAGTATCACAATACTTTAATACTGCAGTATCACAATACTTTAATACTGCAGTATCACAATACTTTAATACTGCAGTATCACAATACTTTAATACTGCAGTATTAGAATACTTTCATACTGCAGTATCACAATACTTTAATACTGCAGTATCACAATACTTTAATACCGCAGTATCACAATACTTTAATACTGCAGTATCAGAATACTTTCATACTGCAGTATCACAATACTTTAATACTGCAGTATCACAATACTTTAATACTGCAGTATCACAATACTTTAATACTGCAGTATCACAATACTTTAATACTGCAGTATCAGAATACTTTAATACTGCAGTATCAGAATACTTTCATACTGCAGTATCAGAATACTTTCATACTGCAGTATCAGAATACTTTCATACTGCAGTATCAGAATACTTTCATACTGCAGTATCAGAATAATTTCATACTGCAGTTTCGGAATACTTTCATACTGCAGTATCACAATACTTTAATACCGCAGTATCAGAATACTTTCATACTGCAGAATCGGAATACTTTCATACTGCAGTATCAGAATACTTTCATACTGCAGTATCACAATACTTTCATACTGCAGTATCAGAATAATTTCATACTGCAGTATCACAATACTTTAATACCGCAGTATCAGAATACTTTCATACTGCAGAATCAGAATACTTTCATACCGCAGTATCACAATACTTTCATACTGCAGTATCACAATACTTTCATACTGCAGTATCAGAATACTTTCATACTGCAGTATTAGAATACTTTCATACTGCAGAATCAGAATACTTTCATACTGCAGAATCAGAATACTTTCATACTGCAGTATCAGAATACTTTCATACTGCAGTATTAGAATACTTTCATACTGCAGAATCAGAATACTTTCATACTGCAGTATCAGAATACTTTCATACTGCAGAATCAGAATACTTTCATACTGCAGTATCAGAATACTTTCATACTGCAGAATCAGAATACTTTCATACTGCAGTATCAGAATACTTTCATACTGCAGTATCAGAATACTTTCATACTGCAGAATCAGAATACTTTCATACTGCAGTATCAGAATACTTTAGCGTTGGTATAATATGAAGGACAGAGGCGTTTCTTATCGTCCTCTGTTGTTGCTCCAAACACTTCCTCCTCTCTCTGGTCCTCATTAGGTCACATGACCTACAGGCCCCGCCCACTGCTTATCTATATGACCAATATGACCAATAGCCGCATAGATAATGGCTGAACCATAATATCATAGATCCATGGAATAAACAGGACACGGGACGCTGGGACATGTAAGATAAGATAAGATATTCCTTTATTGTCCACACGGGGGAATTTCATCGTTGCAACGCAGTAGATACAGAGGAAAAGGACAGATCACTTATAGGAAGTTTAAAAAACACTCTTAAAGGTTGAATGGACGATTTTTTTTGGCCCAAATCTGAGTCTTATTTCCTTGTGGCGTGGACGGCCGATTAGTCACGTATCAGTCGTAAAACGCACCTACCGCTCACCTGCAGCCGCGTGCGGCTCGTTCCCCGAGAGCAGCACGGTTCCGCGTGCCTAAGCGCATTGATCTATCATAATATAGTTCCCTCAGTGTACGGGACAAAATGAAGACGGAAAAAGACAGTTCGAGCTCAGAAGAGACAGAAATCTAGGGGAGACGAGATACAATGCGATCCGTCGCACTAATAAACAAACGCATGTGTGTGTTGTATCAGTCCACACGGGGGAGTGGCATGAGCACGGGGGAGTGGCATGAGCACGGGGGAGTGGCATGTGCACGGGGGAGTGGCATGAGCACGGGGGAGTGGCATGTGCACGGGGGAGTGGCATGTGCACGGGGGAGTGGCATGAGCACGGGGGAGTGGCATGAGCACGGGGGAGTGGCATGAGCACGGGGGAGTGGCATGAGCACGGGGGAGTGGCATGAGCACGGGGGAGTGGCATGAGCACGGGGGAGTGGCATGAGCACGGGGGAGTGGCATGAGCACGGGGGAGTGGCATGAGCGCGGGGGAGTGGCATGAGCGCGGGGGAGTGGCATGAGCACGGGGGAGTGGCATGAGCACGGGGGAGTGGCATGTGCACGGGGGAGTGGCATGAGCACGGGGGAGTGGCATGAGCACGGGGGAGTGGCATGAGCACGGGGGAGTGGCATGAGCACTTCCGCCTGCGTTCTCAAATCGCTGAAAAATCGTCCATTGCGCCTTTAATAGAAGAACTCTTATAAATAAAATCTCCTATAGACAGAACCTCTCATTTCTCAATAAGGAATGGACGGAAAAATAAAGATAAAATAAAATAAAAAACAGCGTAAGACTAAATAATACTAATAATAATGGTAAAATAAAACACTCTATTTACATCAGTTATATGCACCTGAATTGCGTGTGAGTACAACAGTAACATGAGTATGACAGTATTGCACATTCAATTCAATTCAATTTATATTTGTAACGCCCAAAATCACAACAACAGTTTCCTCTGAGGGCGACAGTGAAAAATGAATCAACAATGTCTGTGGTGCCTCCTTCTGTCCTTAAACCCTCCTTCTGTCCTTAGACCCTCCTTCTGTCCTTAGACCCTCCTTCTGTCCTTAGACCCTCCTCCTGTCCTTAGACTCTCCTTCTGTCCTTAGACCCTCCTTCTGTCCTTAAACCCTCCTTCTGTCCTTAAACCCTCCTTCTGTCCTTAGACCCTCCTTCTGTCCTTAGACCCTCCTTCTGTCCTTAGACCCTCCTCCTGTCCTTAGACTCTCCTTCTGTCCTTAGACCCTCCTTCTGTCCTTAAACCCTCCTTCTGTCCTTAAACCCTCCTTCTGTCCTTAGACCCTCCTTCTGTCCTTACACTCTCCTTCTGTCCTTACACTCTCCTTCTGTCCTTAGATCCTCCTTCTGTCCTTAGACCCTCCTTCTGTCCTTAGACCCTCCTCCTGTCCTTAGACTCTCCTTCTGTCCTTAGACCCTCCTCCTGTCCTTAGACTCTCCTTCTGTCCTTACACTCTCCTTCTGTCCTTAGATCCTCCTTCTGTCCTTAGACCCTCCTTCTGTCCTTAGACCCTCCTCCTGTCCTTAGACTCTCCTTCTGTCCTTAGACCCTCCTCCTGTCCTTAGACTCTCCTTCTGTCCTTACACTCTCCTTCTGTCCTTAGTCCCTCCTTCTGTCCTTAGACCCACCTTCTCGGCCAGGAAAAACTGCAAAAAACCTCCTTGGGAAAAAAGTAGAAACCTGGAGGAGTTCCACATGAAGGAGAGATCTGACTCTCACAGACGAGAGAGAGACAGTGGAGCTGGAGCCACTCAGGAGGAGAAGCAGTTCTTCAGAAGGAGAAGCAGTTCTTCAGGAGGAGAAGCAGTTCTTCAGGAGGAGAAGCAGTTCTTCAGGAGGAGAACCAGTTCTTAAGGAGAAGAAGCAGTTCTTCAGGAGGAGAACCAGTTCTTCAGGAGGAGAACCAGTTCTTCAGGAGGAGAACCGTTCATCTGGAGTAGAGACTGTTTTTCCAGGAGAGGATCATCTGGATCCACAGGTCATGTGTCTGTTTCACTCCCGACAGGAAGTGAGAGAAGAAGAAGAAAAGACAATGAACAGACACAAGTGAAATTAAATATGAAATATTGTTTTAGAGGATAGAGCTCAAGCGGCCATACTTCCCCCAGCACAGTTACTCCTAGGGCAGCGTAGCTAAAACTGTAGGTTTATATTTCTGTTCCTAACTGGTCTGACCATAAGCCATTTCAAAGAGGAACGTTTTAAACCTGGTCTTAAATGAAGAGACTGTGTCAGCATATTTAACATGGACAGGAGCTCTACCTCCTACTGTGCTTTTAGAGACTCTTGGGACCACCAGAAGGCTCTACCTGTTCATGTGACCTGATCATGTGACCTGTTCATGTGACCTGATCATGTGACCTGTTCATGTGACCTGATCATGTGACCTGTTCATGTGACCTGATCATGTGACCTGTTCATGTGACCTGATCATGTGACCTAACAACAGCATGTAAAGAGGAAACAGAACTGGACCCAGTACTGACCCCTGTGGCACACGTAAGTTACTTCAGAACAGGGGGAGGAGCTCTGGTTTACATGAACAAACTGGTACCAGCTGAGGGCGGGGCCTCTGAGGGCGGGGCCTCTGACACCTACATCACATTCTAACCTCTGCAGTAGAATTTTGTAGTCGATGGTCAAACGCTGAGGTCAGAACCAGGATTGAGACCAGTCCTTCTTTGATGGGCTCTGGACCCTGCTGTGGTGGGCCCTGAACCCTGCTGTGGTGGGCTCTGAACCCTGCTGTGGTGGGCTCTGAACCCTGCTGTGGTGGGTGGGCTCTGAACCCTGCTGTGGTGTGCTCTGAACTCTGCTGTGGTGGGCTCTGAACCCTGTTGTGGTGGCTGTGGTGGGCTCTGAACCCTGCTGTGGTGGGCTCTGAAATCTGCTGTGGTGGGCTCTGTACCCTGCTGTGGTGGGCTCTGGACCCTGATGTGGTGGGCTCTGGACCCTGCTGTGCTGGGCTTTGAATCCTGCTGTGGTGGGCTCTGGACCCTGCTGTGGTGGGCTCTGAACCCTGCTGTGGTGACCCTGCTGTGGTGGGCTCTGAACCCTGCTGTGGTGACCCTGCTGTGGTGGGCTCTGAACCCTGCTGTGGTGGGCTCTGGACCCTGATGTGGTGGGCTCTGGACCCTGCTGTGGTGGGCTCTGGACCCTGCTGTGGTGGGCTCTGGACCCTGCTGTGGTGGGCTCTGGACCCTGCTGTGGTGGGCTCTGGACCCTGCTGTGGTGGGCTCTGGACCCTGCTCTGGACCCTGCTGTGGTGGGCTCTGGACCCTGCTGTGGTGGGCTCTGGACCCTGCTGTGGTGGGCTCTGGACCCTGCTGTGGTGGGCTCTGGACCCTGCTCTGGACCCTGCTGTGGTGGGCTCTGGACCCTGCTGTGGTGGGCTCTGAACCCTGCTGTGGTGGGCTCTGAACCTTTCTAAATCTATGTGACACTAGTTTTACAGTTTGGGCTTGTTCAGGGCGAATATCGGGAGTAATTTCATCTCATTTATCTCTGATTGTTTTTATTTTATTGTTAAAAAATAGGAGGAAATCATCAGAGCTGAGAGAAGCTGGCAGTGAGGGCTCTACTGCACTGTGACAGTCTGTTACCATGGTTACTCCTCTGTGACAGTGTGTTACCATGGTTACTGCGCTGTGACAGTGTGACCGGACATGGAAGAGCAGAAGGAACATCTGAAGAAGAAGAGACGGAAGAGACCAAAGTGGTGTCTACAGTGTGAATAGTCTCTGGTTTGGGCCTCACACAGAGCCTGCTGATTGGACAGGAGCTTTTAAGGATTCTTCTGTGTGGGAGGAGCCAAATGATCCTTCTAATGTTCTAACTCTTGTTTATGTGAACGCAGTTCTTCTTTGTACCAGGAGGAGGCGCTTTGGCCAAATGACCTTCTGTTTTAACAGAGCTGGAACATCAAGAGCAGACTTCAGAGAATTCATGGTCAAGTCGACAGACCGGTCACTTCCCCTGGACTAAAGCTGTTCTCAGCAGGATCACATGACATGATCACATGACAAGATCACATGACAAGATCACATGACATGTCACTTGACATGATCACATGACAAGATCACATGACAAGATCACATGACATGATCACATGACAAGATCACATGACAAGATCACATGACATGATCACATGACACGATCACATGACACGATCACATGACAAGATCACATGACAAGATCACATGACATGATCACATGACAAGATCACATGACAAGATCACATGACATGATCACGTGACACGATCACATGACATGTCACTTAACATGATCACATGACCACATGACATGTCACTTGACATGATCACATGACACGATCACATGACACGATCACATGACACGATCACATGACATGTCACTTGACATGATCACATGACATGATCACATGACATGAACACATGACATGTCACTTGACATGATCACATGACATGATCACATGACAAGATCACATGACACGTCACTTGACATGATCACATGACAAGATCACATGACAAGATCACATGACATGATCACATGACAAGATCACATGACAAGATCACATGACATGATCACATGACAAGATCACATGACAAGATCACATGACATGATCACATGACAAGATCACATGACAAGATCACATGACATGATCACATGACACGATCACATGACACGATCACATGACAAGATCACATGACAAGATCACATGACAAGATCACATGACAAGATCACATGACAAGATCACATGACAAGATCACATGACATGATCACATGACATGATCACGTGACACGATCACATGACATGTCACTTAACATGATCACATGACATGATCACGTGACACGATCACATGACATGTCACTTAACATGATCACATGACATGATCACATGACATGTCACTTGACATGATCACATGACACGATCACATGACACAATCACGTGACACGATCACATGACATGATCACATGACATGATCACGTGACACGATCACATGACATGTCACTTAACATGATCACATGACATGATCACATGACATGTCACTTGACATGATCACATGACACGATCACATGACACAATCACATGACACGATCACCTGACATGATCACATGACATGATCACATGACATGATCACATGACATGATCACATGACATGTCACTTGACATGATCACATGACACGATCACATGACACGATCACATGACACGATCACATGACATGTCACTTGACATGATCACATGACACAATCACATGACACGATCACATGACACGATCACATGACATGTCACTTGACATGATCACATGACATGATCACATGACACGTCACTTGACATGATCACATGACACGTGACTTGACAGGATCACATGACATGATCACATGACACGATCACATGACACGTCACTTGACATGATCACATGACAAGATCACATGACATGATCACATGACAAGATCACATGACAAGATCACGAGACATGATCACGAGACATGATCACATGACATGTCACATGACATGTCACATGACATGATCACATGACACGATCACATGACACGATCACATGACATGTCACTTGACATGATCACATGACAAGATCACATGACATGATCACATGACATGATCACGTGACACGATCACATGACATGTCACTTGACATGATCACATGACATGTCACATGACATGATCACATGACATAATCACATGACACGATCACATGACGCGATCACATGACACAATCACATGACATGATCACATGACATGTCACTTGACATGATCACATGACATGATCACATGACACGATCACATGACGCGATCACATGACGCGATCACATGACATGATCACATGACATGTCACTTGACATGATCACATGACACGATCAAATGACATGATCACATGACATGATCACGTGACAAGATCACGTGACATGATCACATGATACGATCACATGACATGATCACATGACATGATCACATGACACGATCACATGACATGATCACATGACACGATCACATGACATGATCACATGACATGATCACATGACATGATCACATGACATGATCACATGACATGATCACATGACATGATCACATGACATGTCACTGAATATTGGCTCTATTATTTCTTTGAATTTTGAGATAGATTTTTCAGATTTTGTCCTTTTCATTATAACTTTATTTTGTGGGACTGGATGATCTTTAAGAATAAACTGAAAGGTAATTAGGAAATGATCTGACAATATAGGGTTTTGAGGGAGGACAATGAGGTCACTAATCTCTGTTCCATACGTTAGGACAAGATCCAGAGTGTTCTTGTGAGTGTGAGTCGCTTTATTTACATTCTGAGTGAAACCAATGCTGTCTAACAAGGCGCTGAAGGCATTACTGAGAGCGTCATCACTCATGTTCACGTGGATATTAAAGTCTCCAGCTATAACTTATGGGTCAGTCTTTCGAGTCACGGGTCAGATGAGGGGCACCTGGGTGTCACAACCATCTCCACCACTTTGGTCTCTTCCGTCTCTTCTTCTTCTGCAGATGTTCCTTCTGCTCTTCCATGTCCAGGATCTTCTTCTTCTGCAGATGTTCCTTCTGCTCTTCCATGTCCAGGATCTTCTTCTTCTTCAGATGTTCCTTCTGCTCTTCCATGTCCGGGATCTTCTTCTTCTGCAGATGTTCCTTCAGTTCTTCCATGTCCAGGATCTTCTTCTTCTTCAGATGTTCCTTCTGCTCTTCCATGTCCGGGATCTTCTTCTTCTGCAGATGTTCCTTCAGTTCTTCCATGTCCAGGATCTTCTTCTTCTTCAGATGTTCCTTCTGCTCTTCCATGTCCAGGATCTTCTTCTTCTTCAGATGTTCCTTCTGCTCTTCCATGTCCGGGATCTTCTTCTTCTTCAGATGTTCCTTCGGCTCTTCCATGTCCAGTATCTTCTTCTTCTTCAGTTCTTCCATATCCGGGATCTTCTTCTTCTTCAGATGTTCCTTCTGCTCTTCCATGTCCAGGATCTTCTTCTTCTTCAGTTCTTCCATGTCCGGGATCTTCTTCTTCTTCAGATGTTCCTTCTGCTCTTCCATGTCCAGGATCTTCTTCTTCTTCAGATGTTCCTTCTGCTCTTCCATGTCCAGGATCTTCTTCTTCAGATGTTCCTTCTGCTCTTCCATGTCCAGGATCTTCTTCTTCTTCAGATGTTCCTTCTGCTCTTCCATGTCCAGGATCTTCTTCTTCTTCAGATGTTCCTTCTGCTCTTCCATGTCCGGGATCTTCTTCTTCTGCAGATGTTCCTTCTGCTCTTCCATGTCCAGGATCTTCTTCTTCAGATGTTCCTTCTGCTCTTCCATGTCCAGGATCTTCTTCTTCTTCAGATGTTCCTTCTGCTCTTCCATGTCCAGGATCTTCTTCTTCTTCAGATGTTCCTTCTGCTCTTCCATGTCCGGGATCTTCTTCTTCTGCAGATGTTCCTTCTGCTCTTCCATGTCCAGGATCTCCTTCTTCTTCAGATGTTCCTTCTGCTCTTCCATGTCCAGGATCTTCTTCTTCTTTTTCTTCTTCAGATGTTCCTTCTGCTCTTCCATGTCCAGGATCTTCTTCTTCTGCAGATATTCCTTCTGCTCTTCCATGTCCAGGATCTTCTTCTTCTGCAGATGTTCCTTCTGCTCTTCCATGTCCAGGATCTTCTTCTTCAGATGTTCCTTCTGCTCTTCCATGTCCAGGATCTTCTTCTTCTTCAGATGTTCCTTCTGCTCTTCCATGTCCAGGATCTTCTTCTTCTTCAGATGTTCCTTCTGCTCTTCCATGTCCGGGATCTTCTTCTTCTGCAGATGTTCCTTCTGCTCTTCCATGTCCAGGATCTCCTTCTTCTTCAGATGTTCCTTCTGCTCTTCCATGTCCAGGATCTTCTTCTTCTTCTTTTTCTTCTTCAGATGTTCCTTCTGCTCTTCCATGTCCAGGATCTTCTTCTTCTGCAGATGTTCCTTCTGCTCTTCCATGTCCAGGATCTTCTTCTTCTTCAGATGTTCCTTCTGCTCTTCCATGTCCAGGATCTTCTTCTTCTTCAAATGTTCCTTCTGCTCTTCCATGTCCAGGATCTTCTTCTTCAGATGTTCCTTCTGCTCTTCCATGTCCGGGATCTTCTTCTTCTGCAGATGTTCCTTCTGCTCTTCCATGTCCAGGATCTTCTTCTTCTGCAGATGTTCCTTCTGCTCTTCCATGTCCAGGATCTTCTTCTTCTTCAGATGTTCCTTCTGCTCTTCCATGTCCAGGATCTTCTTCTTCTGCAGATGTTCCTTCTGCTCTTCCATGTCCAGGATCTTCTTCTTCTGCAGATGTTCCTTCTGCTCTTCCATGTCCAGGATCTTCTTCTTCTTCAGATGTTCCTTCTGCTCTTCCATGTCCAGGATCTTCTTCTTCTGCAGATGTTCCTTCTGCTCTTCCATGTCACATGACATGATCACATGACACGATCACATGACACGATCACATGACATGTCACTTGACATGATCACATGACAAGATCACATGACATGATCACATGACATGATCACGTGACACGATCACATGACATGTCACTTGACATGATCACATGACATGTCACATGACATGATCACATGACATAATCACATGACACGATCACATGACACGATCACATGACGCGATCACATGACACAATCACATGACATGATCACATGACATGATCACATGACACGATCACATGACGCGATCACATGACGCGATCACATGACATGATCACATGACATGTCACTTGACATGATCACATGACACGATCAAATGACATGATCACATGACATGATCACGTGACAAGATCACATGACATGATCACATGATACAATCACATGACATGATCACATGACATGATCACATGACATGATCACATGACATGATCACATGACATGATCACATGACATGATCACATGACATGTCACTGAATATTGGCTCTATTATTTCTTTGAATTTTGAGATAGATTTTTCAGATTTTGTCCTTTTCATTATAACTTTATTTTGTGGGACTGGATGATCTTTAAGAATAAACTGAAAGGTAATTAGGAAATGATCTGACAATATAGGGTTTTGAGGGAGGACAATGAGGTCACTAATCTCTGTTCCATACGTTAGGACAAGATCCAGAGTGTTCTTGTGAGTGTGAGTCGCTTTATTTACATTCTGAGTGAAACCAATGCTGTCTAACAAGGCGCTGAAGGCATTACTGAGAGCGTCATCACTCATGTTCACGTGGATATTAAAGTCTCCAGCTATAACTTATGGGTCAGTCTTTCGAGTCACGGGTCAGATGAGGGGCACCTGGGTGTCACAACCATCTCCACCACTTTGGTCTCTTCCGTCTCTTCTTCTTCTGCAGATGTTCCTTCTGCTCTTCCATGTCCAGGATCTTCTTCTTCTGCAGATGTTCCTTCTGCTCTTCCATGTCCAGGATCTTCTTCTTCTTCAGATGTTCCTTCTGCTCTTCCATGTCCGGGATCTTCTTCTTCTGCAGATGTTCCTTCAGTTCTTCCATGTCCAGGATCTTCTTCTTCTTCAGATGTTCCTTCTGCTCTTCCATGTCCGGGATCTTCTTCTTCTGCAGATGTTCCTTCAGTTCTTCCATGTCCAGGATCTTCTTCTTCTTCAGATGTTCCTTCTGCTCTTCCATGTCCAGGATCTTCTTCTTCTTCAGATGTTCCTTCTGCTCTTCCATGTCCGGGATCTTCTTCTTCTTCAGATGTTCCTTCGGCTCTTCCATGTCCAGTATCTTCTTCTTCTTCAGTTCTTCCATATCCGGGATCTTCTTCTTCTTCAGATGTTCCTTCTGCTCTTCCATGTCCAGGATCTTCTTCTTCTTCAGTTCTTCCATGTCCGGGATCTTCTTCTTCTTCAGATGTTCCTTCTGCTCTTCCATGTCCAGGATCTTCTTCTTCTTCAGATGTTCCTTCTGCTCTTCCATGTCCAGGATCTTCTTCTTCAGATGTTCCTTCTGCTCTTCCATGTCCAGGATCTTCTTCTTCTTCAGATGTTCCTTCTGCTCTTCCATGTCCAGGATCTTCTTCTTCTTCAGATGTTCCTTCTGCTCTTCCATGTCCGGGATCTTCTTCTTCTGCAGATGTTCCTTCTGCTCTTCCATGTCCAGGATCTTCTTCTTCAGATGTTCCTTCTGCTCTTCCATGTCCAGGATCTTCTTCTTCTTCAGATGTTCCTTCTGCTCTTCCATGTCCAGGATCTTCTTCTTCTTCAGATGTTCCTTCTGCTCTTCCATGTCCGGGATCTTCTTCTTCTGCAGATGTTCCTTCTGCTCTTCCATGTCCAGGATCTCCTTCTTCTTCAGATGTTCCTTCTGCTCTTCCATGTCCAGGATCTTCTTCTTCTTCTTTTTCTTCTTCAGATGTTCCTTCTGCTCTTCCATGTCCAGGATCTTCTTCTTCTGCAGATATTCCTTCTGCTCTTCCATGTCCAGGATCTTCTTCTTCTGCAGATGTTCCTTCTGCTCTTCCATGTCCGGGATCTTCTTCTTCTGCAGATGTTCCTTCTGCTCTTCCATGTCCAGGATCTTCTTCTTCTTCAGATGTTCCTTCTGCTCTTCCATGTCCAGGATCTTCTTCTTCTTCAAATGTTCCTTCTGCTCTTCCATGTCCAGGATCTTCTTCTTCAGATGTTCCTTCTGCTCTTCCATGTCCGGGATCTTCTTCTTCTGCAGATGTTCCTTCTGCTCTTCCATGTCCAGGATCTTCTTCTTCTGCAGATGTTCCTTCTGCTCTTCCATGTCCAGGATCTTCTTCTTCTTCAGATGTTCCTTCTGCTCTTCCATGTCCAGGATCTTCTTCTTCTGCAGATGTTCCTTCTGCTCTTCCATGTCCAGGATCTTCTTCTTCTGCAGATGTTCCTTCTGCTCTTCCATGTCCAGGATCTTCTTCTTCTTCAGATGTTCCTTCTGCTCTTCCATGTCCAGGATCTTCTTCTTCTGCAGATGTTCCTTCTGCTCTTCCATGTCCAGGATCTTCTTCTTCTGCAGATGTTCCTTCTGCTCTTCCATGTCCAGGATCTTCTTCTTCAGATGTTCCTTCTGCTCTTCCATGTCCAGGATCTTCTTCTTCTGCAGATGTTCCTTCTGGTCTTCCATGTCCAGGCTCTTCTTCTTCTTCAGGTGTTCCTTCGGCTCTTCCATGTCCAGGATCTTCTTCGTGGCCTGGTCCAGGTCCATCTGCAGCTCTTTGGTCTTCAGCTCCAGACCTCGGTTCTTCTTCTTTAAACGGCTCAGAGTTGTGGCCTGCTCCTCTAGCAGCTGCTCCTGCCGCTCCAGCGCCCTCTGCTGGTCTGCGAGCCGCTCACTCATCACCTTGACCTGATCCATAACGTCTTCGCACATCGCCGAGTTCATGGCGTCCGCAGCGGAAAAGTATGCTTTCAGGTCAGTCACTAAGGCCTCCAGCACTGACACTCTGGTCAGGAGCTGCTGCTTGTCCTTCAGAGCTTGACCAAGGGCTTTGTTTGCCTTCTGGAGCCGCCTCATACTCTCCTCCTCTTCTTTACTCATCTGACCGCTCAACTCTCTCTCCAACGTCTTTAACAAAACCTCTTTCTCACGACTCTCCTGCTCCTGGTCAGTCTTCTCCATGGTGTGGTCAGTCTTCTCCGTGGTGTGGTCAGTCTTCTCCGTGGTGTGGTCAGTCTTCTCCATGGTGTGGTCAGTCTTCTCCGTGGTGTGGTCAGTCTTCTCCGTGGTGTGGTCAGTCTTCTCCATGGTGTGGTCAGTCTTCTCCGTGGTGTGGTCAGTCTTCTCCGTGGTGTGGTCAGTCTTCTCCGTGGTGTGGTCAGTCTTCTCCGTGGTGTGGTCAGTCTTCTCCGTGGTGTGGTCAGTCTTCTCCGTGGTCTTCTTCTTCGCCTCGACTCCTTCTTGCTTCACACACAGCAATGGCAATGCGTTGCCATGGTGACAACTTTCAACTAATAATGCCATATAATGCATGGAACATGACGATGATGTCACACAGCACCAGAACTAACTCAAAGAAGAAGTTTAAAGTTACACTTCCTGCACATGACAGGCAGAGGCCAGAGGGGGCGCCAGAGAGAGGGGTCCAACCGGGGCCAGCAGCAGAAGTCTGCTCCTCTGTTTTTAAAGACCGTTCACCTTCACCAGCTTCATTCTTCACGGCTGAACAAGCAGCTATTGTTTGTAGCCTGATTTACTTTTACTGAAATGAGACAGAAAACGTCCTTTTGTCCCTCATTCATTCATAATCGTGACTTTTCTCCTCGTTTAACGGACACAATTAAACTTATTCTAATTAACATTATGACTTTGTGACGTCTCGAGAGCAGATTTATCATTTATGATCTTGTAAGACATAAGAGAAGACTGAGCCAATCTAGTCTGGGCCGGTGGGAGGGCATCTGGGTGAATATCAGAAGATTGGTGATGACACGCCCGCTTGGCCACGCCCCGCTTGGCCTGTCTGTGCTGCAGGAGTTTGGTGGTCGACTTGTGACTGTGATTTCAGACTGAATCAAAGTCTTGACACCAGCTGCACCTAAAGGGCCAAAAGGCCAGCCTCCTGCTCTATAACTACTATAATATAATATATCTTTATGATCCTTTGAGGCTGGACATGAAAAGAAAAGGAACAGACTTTGTTACAAAAATGACATGAGAGTGACACATTTCTGAACCGTCCCTGAAAGTCACTCATGAGCAGTCAATATTATGTTTGTGTGAAAATGTTCTTTAAACATTAATTGTGTTTGAAAAAAACTTTTATTTTTCCAGTGAAGAGTTTGACTGAGCTTATGAAACAGTTGTTCAGAACCCCTGGGCTAAAGACAGTGCTGCCCCCGTGTGGACTCTGAGTGCCACTGCAGCTCCAGCTCTTATATTTCATGTCGTGTCACGTGTTCCATTTTTGGAGGAAGCGGCTGGTGTGGATCAGGGCGTGTCCAGAGTCTGACCCCGCCCTCCAGTGTTCTAGCACCCTAGCACCAGAGGTGGGCCCCCAGAGGCATTTTGGTTTCATTACGTCTTTATTATAAAAGCTCTTTTCATTTGTGTTTTAGGCTCAATTTAGTTTCTTCAGATGAACTTCTCCTGGTCTGGAACACAAACATAAATATTTGTTCTAAAAAGTCTTTAAGACTGAACATGATGTTTGTGACATCTGAGGGAGTACCTGCTGCGGGGGCCACAGTCTCCTCTCTCGCTCTCTCTCTCTCGGGGGGCCACAGTCTCCTCTCTCTCTCTGGGGGCCCACAGTCTCCTCTCGGGGCCACAGCCTGAGGAACAACAGAAGTGGTCATGATTGGTTGCTGAAGCGTCCCTGTGAGGTTTGAGTGACAGGAGAGGGTCAGATGGCCCCTGTGCACATGAGGCTCTTCAGGAGTCAGAGCGAGTCTCACACAGACTCACACACAGCAGTGCAACTCATCACACCCACAACACAACACAACACAACACACACTCTGAGACACACTCACCCCAGAACTCTCTCACGTCCCTGGATCCCGCGGGCCCGGGTCCTTATACCCTGGCCCGGACCTGCGCACGAGTCGGCTCTGTAAAACATGACACAACGTGCGTTAGCTTAGCTGTTAGCATCATCGCGTGTTAGCTTAGCTGTTAACATTGACATGTTACAAAGAAATTACGCACTTTCGCCCAGTTAAAACACTAAATAAGTTGTTTAGTACATTAGGGTTTAAAATACTCACATAAAGCAGGTCACGTGAGCACATAGTCCGGTCTAAAGTGCCGTAAATCGTCACGTTTCTGCTCCGATGTCGTGTCTTCTGTATGTTTCTTTCAAATGAATCAGACGCTGCGGCGGCGGAAGCTTCTCTTCCGGGTTTAAATCACGTGGTGCCACAGCTCTGCGCTGGTTGGCTGAACCCGGAGACGATCAGCCAATGGGAGAAAGTGTGTGCGTTTGGTCTAAAGTGGCTCCGTAAAGTTGATCCACTTTCAATCATAACTAATATAACAAAACTAATAAGTCATAAACAGAATAAAACTGAACATGTTTTAATGTTTGATCTGATATTATTTCAATAAACGTGAATGTGATTCTCCAGCAGGTGGCACTGTCGGACAACAATTTAGCTCAAATGTGCAGTTTTCTACTTCTTTTGTCCTTGTTTTATAGAATCCACGTGAACTGAAGAACTTAAAAGAACAGAAACACGAGCAGACACAATATTTAAGTAAAAGTAGCTAAAAAAAAAACGTAAAAAAATGTAAAACGGTTTTCAGACATTTTGAGATTAAAGTCCATGTTTAGTCCTGGTTTAGTCCTGGTTTAGTCCTGGTTTAGTCCTGGTTTCGTCCTGGTTTAGTCCTGGTATAGTCTTGGTTTAGACCTGGTTTAGACCTGGTTTAGACCTGGTTTAGTCCATGTTTAGTCCTGGTTTAGTCCATGTTTAGTCCATGTTTAGTCCATGTTTAGTCCATGTTTAGTCCTGGTTTAGTCCATGTTTAGTCCATGTTTAGTCCATGTTTAGTCCTGGTTTAGTCCATGTTTAGTCCTGGTTTAGTCCATGTTTAGTCCTGGTTTAGTCCAGTAAAAAGCTGACATGACAGAAGTGAAATAAGAGGTCGATCCACAGCAGTGCAATAGTCTTTATTCTTACAGTGACTTTTGGTTCCACACGTCTGAGGTTGTCATGGGGACGGGAGGGCATCAGACCTAATTCAAACCTAATAACTCGGATTCTAAGGTGATTTTTCGTCTTCTTTTTTTTTTTTAAATAGCACAAAATTACAGTAAACGTAGAAAAACAGAAACACCAAACTCCTTAAATGTGCGGGAAAAGAACGGCGTGTGAGGTCTGCCGGTGCCCGCCAAAAACACCACGCCTACGTCTCCATGGCGACCGGTGCCCGCCACAAACACCACGCCTACGTCTCCATGGCGACCGGTGCCCGCCAAAAACACCACGCCTACGTCTCCATGGCGACCGGTGCCCGCCACAAACACCAAGCCTACGTCTCCATGGCGACCGGTGCCCGCCACAAACACCAAGCCTACGTCTCCATGGCGACCGGTGCCCGCCAAAAACACCACGCCTACGTCTCCATGGCGACCGGTGCCCGCCACAAACACAGCGTCCAAGTTTACGCTGGAGATATGCACAAGACATTAGAGAATTTATATGTTATTTTTATGCTTGAACTGAAACGTCAGAGTGAAGTACACGCTTAGTACATGCTCCAGAGTGAAGTACACGCTTAGTACATGCTCCAGAGTGAAGTACACGCTTAGTACATGCTCCAGAGTGAAGTACACGCTTAGTACACGCTCCAGAGTGAAGTACACGCTTAGTACACACTCCAGAGTGAAGTACACGCTTAGTACATGCTCCAGAGTGAAGTACACGCTTAGTACACGCTCCAGAGTGAAGTACACGCTTAGTACACGCTCCAGAGTGAAGTACACGCTTAGTACACGCTCTAGAGTGAAGTACACGCTTAGTACATGCTCCAGAGTGAAGTACACGCTTAGTACACGCTCCAGAGTGAAGTACACGCTTAGTACACGCTCCAGAGTGAAGTACACGCTTAGTACATGCTCCAGAGTGAAGTACACGCTTAGTACACGCTCCAGAGTGAAGTACACGCTAAGTACACACTCCAGAGTGAAGTACACGCTTAGTACATGCTCTAGAGTGAAGTACACGCTTAGTACATGCTCCAGAGTGAAGTACACGCTTAGTACACGCTCCAGAGTGAAGTACACGCTTAGTACATGCTCCAGAGTGAAGTACACGCTTAGTACATGCTCCAGAGTGAAGTACACGCTTAGTACATGCTCCAGAGTGAAGTACACGCTTAGTACATGCTCCAGAGTGAAGTACACGCTTAGTACATGCTCCGGAGTGAAGTACACGCTTAGTACACGCTCCAGAGTGAAGTACACGCTTAGTACACACTCCAGAGTGAAGTACACGCTTAGTACATGCTCCAGAGTGAAGTACACGCTTAGTACACGCTCTAGAGTGAAGTACACGCTTAGTACATGCTCCAGAGTGAAGTACACGCTTAGTACACGCTCCAGAGTGAAGTACACGCTTAGTACATGCTCCAGAGTGAAGTACACGCTTAGTACACGCTCCAGAGTGAAGTACACGCTTAGTACATGCTCCAGAGTGAAGTACACGCTTAGTACATGCTCCAGAGTGAAGTACACGCTTAGTACACGCTCCAGAGTGAAGTACACGCTTAGTACACACTCCAGAGTGAAGTACACGCTTAGTACATGCTCCAGAGTGAAGTACACGCTTAGTACATGCTCCAGAGTGAAGTACACGCTTAGTACACGCTCCAGAGTGAAGTACACGCTTAGTACACGCTCCAGAGTGAAGTACACGCTTAGTACATGCTCCAGAGTGAAGTACACGCTAAGTACACACTCCAGAGTGAAGTACACGCTTAGTACATGCTCTAGAGTGAAGTACACGCTTAGTACATGCTCCAGAGTGAAGTACACGCTTAGTACATGCTCCAGAGTGAAGTACACGCTTAGTACACGCTCCGGAGTGAAGTACACGCTTAGTACATGCTCCGGAGTGAAGTACACGCTTAGTACATGCTCCAGAGTGAAGTACACGCTTAGTACATGCTCCAGAGTGAAGTACACGCTTAGTACACGCTCCAGAGTGAAGTACACGCTTAGTACATGCTCCAGAGTGAAGTACACGCTTAGTACATGCTCCAGAGTGAAGTACACGCTTAGTACACGCTCCAGAGTGAAGTACACGCTCCAGAGTGAAGTACACGCTCCAGAGTGAAGTACACGCTCCAGAGTGAAGTACACGCTCCAGAGTGAAGTACACGCTTAAGAGTGAAGTACACGCTCCGTGCAGAGGGAGAAGCGTCCGGGCCGATCCGCTCAGGACTCAGGTCATGTTCCAGTCGACAGTTCAATAAAATACTCACATTTGGGGGAAATACTAAAAACTACATATTTTACAAATATATTTTACATATCAAAAAGTGAAAACCTCTTGTGCAGTGATGCATGCTGGGAACTGTAGTCTGTTCCTTCATAAAGTCTTTACACAGTGGCAGAAAGTGTGGAAGTCTGGACCTAATTTAGTCCTGGTTTAGTCCAAGTTTAGTCCTGTTTAGACCTGGTTCAGACCTGGTTTAGACCTGGTTTAGACCTGGTTTAGTCCTAGTTTAGACCTGGTTCAGACCTGGTTTAGACCTGGTTTAGACCTGGTTTAGTCCTAGTTTAGACCTGGTTCAGACCGGGTTTAGACCTGGTTTAGACCTGGTTTAGTCCTAGTTTAGACCTGGTTCAGACCTGGTTTAGACCTGGTTTAGACCTGGTTTAGACCTGGTTTAGACCTGGTTCAGTCCTGGTTTAGTCCTGGTTTGAGTCTTAATGCATCAGCCCGGACACTTGGAGGACGTCCAAATGTTCTAGAATGTTCTAGAATGTTCTCCTGAAGACCAGAACCCAAACTCTCGAGAGAAATAGACTTGAAAATGAGAAATTGAACAGAAAATGCAGCATAAATATTGCTTCTTACATGAAGACGTTGTGGTTTCCACACAAGAGCGTTTGTTCTCCAACATCTTCTCTACAAACGATGAGCTTTTCTCTGAGGAACAGCAGCTCTTCATTCCCTCCAGAACCTCCTCATTCCTCCAGAACCTCCTCATTCCCTCCAGAACCTCCTCATTCCTCCAGAACATCCTCATTCCCTCCAGAATCTCCTCATTCCTCCAGAACCTCCTCATTCCCTCCAGAACCTCCTCATTCCTCCAGAACCTCCTCATTCCTCCAGAACCTCTTCATTCCCTCCAGAACCTCCTCATTCCCTCCAGAACCTCCTCATTCTTCCAGAACCTCCTCATTCCCTCCAGAACCTCCTCATTCCTCCAGAACCTCCTCATTCTTCCAGAACCTCCTCATTCCTCCAGAACCTCCTCATTCCCTCCAGAACCTCCTCATTCCTCCAGAACCTCCTCATTCCTCCAGAACCTCTTCATTCCCTCCAGAACCTCCTCATTCCCTCCAGAACCTCCTCATTCCTCCAGAACCTCCTCATTCCTCCAGAACCTCCTCATTCCTCCAGAACCTCCTCATTCCCTCCAGAACCTCCTCATTCCCTCCAGAACCTCCTCATTCCTCCAGAACCTCTTCATTCCCTCCAGAACCTCCTCATTCCCTCCAGAACCTCCTCATTCCTCCAGAACCTCCTCATTTCCTCCAGAACCTCCTCATTCCTCCAGAACCTCCTCATTCCCTCCAGAACCTCCTCATTCCTCCAGAACCTCTTCATTCCCTCCAGAACCTCCTCATTCCTCCAGAACCTCCTCATTCCTCCAGAACCTCCTCATTCCTCCAGAACCTCTTCATTCCCTCCAGAACCTCCTCATTCCTCCAGAACCTCCTCATTCCCTCCAGAACCTCCTCATTCCTCCAGAACCTCCTCATTCCCTCCAGAACCTCCTCATTCCTCCAGAACCTCCTCATTCCTCCAGAACCTCCTCATTCCCTCCAGAACCTCCTCATTCCTCCAGAACCTCTTCATTCCCTCCAGAACCTCCTCATTCCCTCCAGAACCTCCTCATTCCTCCAGAACCTCCTCATTCCCTCCAGAACCTCCTCATTCCTCCAGAACCTCCTCATTCCCTCCAGAACCTCCTCATTCCCTCCAGAACCTCCTCATTCCTCCAGAACCTCTTCATTCCCTCCAGAACCTCCTCATTCCTCCAGAACCTCCTCATTCCTCCAGAACCTCCTCATTCCCTCCAGAACCTCCTCATTCCTCCAGAACCTCTTCATTCCCTCCAGAACCTCCTCATTCCCTCCAGAACCTCCTCATTCCTCCAGAACCTCCTCATTCCCTCCAGAACCTCCTCATTCCTCCAGAACCTCCTCATTCCCTCCAGAACCTCCTCATTCCCTCCAGAACCTCCTTATTCCTCCAGAACCTCTTCATTCCCTCCAGAACCTCCTCATTCCCTCCAGAACCTCCTCATTCCTCCAGAACCTCCTCATTCCCTCCAGAACCTCCTCATTCCTCCAGAACCTCTTCATTCCCTCCAGAACCTCCTCATTCCCTCCAAAACCTCCTCATTCCTCCAGAACCTCCTCATTCCTCCAGAACCTCCTCATTCCCTCCAGAACCTCCTCATTCCTCCAGAACCTCTTCATTCCCTCCAGAACCTCCTCATTCCTCCAGAACCTCCTCATTCCTCCAGAACCTCCTCATTCCCTCCAGAACCTCCTCATTCCCTCCAGAACCTCCTCATTCCTCCAGAACCTCTTCCTTCCCTCCAGAACCTCCTCATTCCCTCCAGAACCTCCTCATTCCTCCAGAACCTCCTCATTCCCTCCAGAACCTCCTCATTCCTCCAGAACCTCCTCATTCCCTCCAGAACCTCCTCATTCTTCCAGAACCTCCTCATTCCCTCCAGAACCTCCTCATTCTTCCAGAACCTCCTCATTCCTCCAGAACCTCCTCATTCTTCCAGAACCTCCTCATTCCTCCAGAACCTCCTCATTCCCTCCAGAACCTCCTCATTCCTCCAGAACCTCCTCATTCCTCCAGAACCTCTTCATTCCCTCCAGAACCTCCTCATTCCTCCAGAACCTCCTCATTCCTCCAGAACCTCCTCATTCCCTCCAGAACCTCCTCATTCCCTCCAGAACCTCCTCATTCCCTCCAGAACCTCCTCATTCCTCCAGAACCTCTTCATTCCCTCCAGAACCTCCTCATTCCCTCCAGAACCTCCTCATTCCTCCAGAACCTCCTCATTCCCTCCAGAACCTCCTCATTCCTCCAGAACCTCCTCATTCCTCCAGAACCTCCTCATTCCCTCCAGAACCTCCTCATTCCTCCAGAACCTCTTCATTCCCTCCAGAACCTCCTCATTCCCTCCAGAACCTCCTCATTCGTCCAGAACCTCCTCATTCCTCCAGAACCTCCTCATTCCTCCAGAACCTCTTCATTCCCTCCAGAACCTCCTCATTCCTCCAGAACCTCCTCATTCCCTCCAGAACCTCCTCATTCCTCCAGAACCTCCTCATTCCCTCCAGAACCTCCTCATTCCTCCAGAACCTCCTCATTCCCTCCAGAACCTCCTCATTCCTCCAGAACCTCTTCATTCCCTCCAGAACCTCCTCATTCCCTCCAGAACCTCCTCATTCCCTCCAGAACCTCCTCATTCCTCCAGAACCTCCTCATTCCCTCCAGAACCTCCTGCAGGAGAAACACCTCCAGTCTCTTCACACGAGTCCTTCTGCAGACCTTTCCCCAGAGGAACCTCACATGAGTGACTCTGAAGGTCAAACCTCTGCTTGTGTGGAGCGAGGACAGAGTCAAGCACGTGTCCTTCGCAGAGCGGTTCTACACGTGTCCTTCACAGAGCGGTTCTACACGTGTCCTTCACAGAGCGGTTCTACATGTGTCCTTCGCAGAGCGGTTCTACACGTGTCCTTCATAGAGTGGTACACGTGTCCTTCACAGAGCGGTTCTACACGTGTCCTTCATAGAGTGGTACACGTGTCCTTCACAGAGCGGTTCTACACGTGTCCTTCGCAGAGCGGTTCTACACGTTTCCTTCGCAGAGCGGTCCTTCGCAGAGCGGTTCTACACGTTTCCTTCGAAGAGCAGTTCTACACGTGTCCTTCACAGAGCGGTTCTACACGTGTCCTTCACAGAGCGGTTCTACACGTGTCCTTCGCAGAGCGGTTCTACACGTGTCCTTCATAGAGTGGTACACGTGTCCTTCACAGAGCGGTTCTACACGTGTCCTTCATAGAGTGGTACACGTGTCCTTCACAGAGCGGTTCTACACGTTTCCTTCGCAGAGCGGTCCTTCGCAGAGCGGTTCTACACGTTTCCTTCGAAGAGCGGTTCTACACGTGTCCTTCACAGAGCGGTTCTACACGTGTCCTTCGCAGAGCGGTTCTACACGTGTCCTTCATAGAGTGGTACACGTGTCCTTCACAGAGCGGTTCTACACGTGTCCTTCATAGAGTGGTACACGTGTCCTTCACAGAGCGGTTCTACACGTGTCCTTCGCAGAGCGGTTCTACACGTTTCCTTCGCAGAGCGGTCCTTCGCAGAGCGGTTCTACACGTTTCCTTCGAAGAGCGGGTCTACACGTGTCCTTCGCAGAGCGGTTCTACACGTGTCCTTCGAAGAGCGGGTCTACACGTTTCCTTCGAAGAGCGGGTCTACACGTGTCCTTCGCAGAGCGGTTCTACACGTGTCCTTCGAAGAGCGGGTCTACACGTGTCCTTCGCAGAGCGGTTCTACACGTGTCCTTCGCAGAGCGGTTCTACACGTGTCCTTCGAAGAGCGGGTCTACACGTGTCCTTCGCAGAGCGGTTCTACACGTGTCCTTCGAAGAGCGGGTCTACACGTGTCCTTCGCAGAGCGGTTCTACACGTGTCCTTCGCAGAGCGGTTCTACACGTGTCCTTCGCAGAGCGGTTCTACACGTGTCCTTCGCAGAGCGGTTCTACACGTGTCCTTCACAGAGCGGTTCTACACGTGTCCTTCGCAGAGCGGTTCTACACGTGTCCTTCATAGAGTGGTACACGTGTCCTTCACAGAGCGGTTCTACACGTGTCCTTCACAGAGCGGTTCTACACGTGTCCTTCGCAGAGCGGTTCTACACGTGTCCTTCGCAGAGCGGTTCTACACGTGTCCTTCGCAGAGCGGTTCTACACGTGTCCTTCACAGAGCGGTTCTACACGTGTCCTTCACAGAAGGAGAGGAGAACATCAGAGTCGTTTAGGAAATGTAGCGGTTTCTGACTCAAGATAAAGATCTGCAGAGACTTTAGAACTGGTTTGACAAAGATCAAAGAGTTTCGATCGTGTGATGAAGAGAACGAGCTTCAAACCTGCATCAGGAGCTGTTTATAGAGAAAAGTGATGCCTCGCTCGGCCTCGCTCGGGCTCGGCGTCGCTCGGGCTCGCTCGGGCTTGCTCGGGCTCGCTCGGGCTCGCTCGGGCTCGGCCTCGCTCGGGCTCGGCGTCGCTCGGGCTCGCTCGGGCTCGCTCGGGCTCGGCCTCGCTCGGGCTCGGCGTCGCTCGGGCTCGCTCGGGCTCGCTCGGGCTCGCTCGGGCTCGGCCTCGCTCGGGCTCGGCGTCGCTCGGGCTCGCTCGGGCTCGCTCGGGCTCGCTCGGGCTCGGCGTCGCTCGGGTTCAGAACGCTCAGAAACCTTGAAACATCTGAATAAACTAAAGCAGTTTTTCTCTGGAGGAGGATTTTTACTCGCCCTTGAACCTGAAGCTTTGAGGTTTGATTCTTGCTTTTGGCCTGAACGTGTGACTGAGACGTCGTTCAGTCGTGATTATTGCTCCAATAAGTGACTTTATGATGTTCAGAATGTGACGTTTGTCCAGAAGAGAAAACGTGACTTCACTGTTTAACCTTTGTTTTTGGCCTAGAATGTGAATCTTACGTCTTTTCATCTGCTCCATAAACCACAGGCTCAAAAACCATCGACAACATCCAAAAAACGTCATAAAATCATAATAATAATACATATTTGTCTTTTAATAATGATAATCTTATGATAAATAGTGTTTGTGGTGCAGCGGTGGACAGCGCCCTCTGCAGTCACAAACTGGGATAGTTCCATTAGAATGATTCAAGTATTTTCATAACTCAAAGTGTTTGTTCAGCTGCTGAAGAAGAACCTAAGCTCATGAGCCAGGTCCTCGGAGCGGCGGGAGAATCGGATCAGTATCGGACGAGCTGGACTCGACACCCGACCTGTAAATACTGGTATCGGGTATCGGGATCGGATATCGGACATCGCAGACCAGTCACTTCTCGTCGACACTTGTTTAATATCGATTCAAATCAGATCTAAATAAAAGTGTAACTAATCATTAGATTTGATCAGTCGAGCTTCATTTGACCCAGATAAAGATGAAGAGGTGCGAGGACATTCAGCAGAAACTCTTCATTTTGTTGTAATTCCTCGTTGGTCCAGGAGGAGTTTCATCTGGACGTTTGGACTCTGAGCCGAGAGTCTCCTCAGGACAATAGGAGGCTGATGGTAACAAAGAGGTTACCATCAGCCTCCCCAGTGGGCGGGACCTACTCAGAGCAGGATAAATATCTGAGTTCCCGGTCTTGATCCACAGATTGAAAATGACTCTTGGCTCAGACTCCAAACGTTCCAAACTTCATTTCATAACCACGATGAAGCTCCGCCTCTTCCTCAGCAGCATGAAGCTCCTCCTCTTCCTCAGCAGCATGAAGCTCCGCCTCTTCCTCAGCAGCATGAAGCTCCTCCTCTTCCTCAGCAGCATGAAGCTCCGCCTCTTCCTCAGCAGCATGAAGCTCCTCCTCTTCCTCAGCAGCATGAAGCTCCGCCTCTTCCTCAGCAGCATGAAGCTCCTCCTCTTCCTCAGCAGCATGAAGCTCCGCCTCTTCCTCAGCAGCATGAAGCTCCGCCTCTTCCTCAGCAGCATGAAGCTCCGCCTCTTCCTCAGCAGCATGAAGCTCCGCCTCTTCCTTAGCAGCTGCACAAACTTTGCTCTTAAATCTATAAAAGTGTCACTTGGGGAAGTTATAAATTCTCTTTATATTTGACTCTAAGATAAATATATATCGATATCTATGTACACATCTAGTAATACTTAAAACAACTTTTAAAAATCGCTCAAAACATTTCGCCAAACTTCCCTAAACGCTCCATTTACAGAACCTGGAGCTACAGAACCTGGAGCCACAGAACCTGGAGCCACAGAACCAGGAACCACAGAACCTGGAGCCACAGAACCAGGAACCACAGAACCTGGAGCCACAGAACCTGGAGCCACAGAACCAGGAGCCACAGAACCAGGAGCCACAGAACCAGGAGCCACAGAACCTGGAACCACAGAACCTGGAGCCACAGAACCAGGAGCCACAGAACCAGGAGCCACAGAACCTGGAACCACAGAACCTGGAGCCACAGAACCAGGAGCCACAGAACCAGGAGCCACAGAACCTGGAGCCACAGAACCAGGAGCCACAGAACCTGGAGCCACAGAACCAGGAGCCACAGAACCAGGAGCCACAGAACCTGGAACAGAACCTGGAGCCACAGAACCTGGAGCCACAGAACCAGGAGCCACAGAACCTGGAACAGAACCTGGAGCCACAGAACCTGGAGCCACAGAACCAGGAGCCACAGAACCAGGAGCCACAGAACCTGGAGCCACAGAACCAGGAGCCACAGAACCTGGAACAGGACCTGGAGCCACAGAACCTGGAACAGAACCTGGAGCCACAGAACCTGGAGCCACAGAACCAGGAGCCACAGAACCTGGAGCCACAGAACCAGGAGCCACAGAACCTGGAGCCACAGAACCAGGAGCCACAGAACCAGGAGCCACAGAACCTGGAGCCACAGAACCAGGAGCCACAGAACCAGGAGCCACAGAACCTGGAGCCACAGAACCTGGAGCCACAGAACCAGGAGCCACAGAACCAGGAGCCACAGAACCTGGAGCCACAGAACCTGGAGCCACAGAACCAGGAGCCACAGAACCTGGAGCCACAGAACCAGGAGCCACAGAACCAGGAGCCACAGAACCAGGAGCCACAGAACCTGGAGCCACAGAACCAGGAGCCACAGAACCTGGAACAGGACCTGGAGCCACACTTTCCCTCAGAACGGTCACGATCCACATTCGTGTCATTTCAACGTGATTTATGCAGCGTTTCGCGGCCATCGTGAGCGCTCTTCTTGTGTGGATTTCCTGAGATCGTTTGACCTTGGTTTGACCCTTCTTTTGACCCTAGGTTTGACCCGCTCGTGCTCCTGTGAGTGGAGAAACCGTGATTCTACCATGACAAGGTGCAAACCGTACGGAAGCCCATTTGTGCCAAGAACAACGTCTGTTCCACATCGAGAGACCTGGTTTAGACCTGGTTTAGTCCTAGTTTACTCCTGGTTTAGTCCTGGTTTAGTCCTAGTTTAGTCCTGGTTTAGTCCTAGTTTAGTCCTGGTTTAGTCCTGGTTTAGTCCTGGTTTAGTCCTGGTTTAGTCCTGGTTTAGACCTGGTTTAGACCTGGTTTAGTCCTGGTTTAGTCCTAGTTTAGTCCTGGTTTAGTCCTGGTTTAGTCCTGGTTTAGTCCTGGTTTAGTCCTGGTTTAGACCTGGTTTAGACCTGGTTTAGTCCTAGTTTACTCCTGGTTTAGTCCTGGTTTAGTCCTGGTTTAGTCCTGGTTTAGACCTGGTTTAGACCTGGTTTAGTCCTGGTTTAGTCCTAGTTTAGTCCTGGTTTAGTCCTGGTTTAATCCTAATTTAGTCCTGGTTTAGACCTGGTTTAGACCGGGTTTAGACCTGGTTTAGTCCTGGTTTAGTCCTGGTTTAGTCCTGGTTTAGACCTGGTTTAGTCCTGGTTTAGTCCTGGTTTAGACCTGGTTTAGACCTGGTTTAGTCCTAGTTTAGGCCTGGTTTAGGCCTGGTTTAGACCTGGTTTAGTCCTGGTTTAGACCTGGTTTAGACCTGGTTTAGACCTGGTTTAGTCCTGGTTTAGTCCTAGTTTAGTCCTGGTTTAGACCTGGTTTAGACCGGGTTTAGACCTGGTTTAGTCCTGGTTTAGTCCTGATTTAGTCCTGGTTTAGTCCTGGTTTAGTCCTGGTTTAGACCTGGTTTAGACCGGGTTTAGACCTGGTTTAGTCCTGATTTAGTCCTGGTTTAGTCCTGGTTTAGTCCTAGTTTAGTCCTGGTTTAGACCTGGTTTAGACCGGGTTTAGACCTGGTTTAGTCCTGGTTTAGTCCTGGTTTAGTCCTGGTTTAGTCCTGGTTTAGTCCTGGTTTAGACCTGGTTTAGTCCTGGTTTAGACCTGGTTTAGTCCTGGTTTAGTCCTGGTTTAGACCGGGTTTAGACCTGGTTTAGTCCTGGTTTAGTCCTGGTTTAGTCCTGGTTTAGTCCTGGTTTAGACCTGGTTTAGTCCTGGTTTAGACCTGGTTTAGTCCTGGTTTAGTCCTGGTTTAGACCTGGTTTAGACCTGGTTTAGACCTGGTTTAGACCTGGTTTAGTCCTGGTTTAGTCCTGGTTTAGACCTGGTTTAGTCCTGGTTTAGTCCTGGTTTAGACCTGGTTTAGTCCTGGTTTAGACCTGGTTTAGTCCTGGTTTAGTCCTGGTTTAGACCTGGTTTAGACCTGGTTTAGACCTGGTTTAGACCTGGTTTAGTCCTGGTTTAGTCCTGGTTTAGACCTGGTTTAGACCTGGTTTAGACCTGGTTTAGACCTTCTGCACGTGTCCGTTGAGCATCAGGAGCACGTTCTTGGCACAAACGTTCTCCGCTCCTGGTGAAAGCAGCAGAACATTAGATTTGTTCTCATTTCGACACCGAGTGAAAAGCAAAAGTGGAAAGTCCAAAATGTCTTTTGTAACTTCAGTAACGCGTGAATCTAGTGGAAATATTCTCTGACAAACTCTAGCAAAGATAGAAAAGGAGCAGTGACCAGCGCAGCTCAGCCGGCCCAAAGGACCCGGGCCAGTCCAGCCTTAGACCGGGTTCAGACCGGGTTCAGACCGGGTGTAGTCCAGGGATAGTCCAGGGATAGTCCGGGTTAAGATCCACAGTTTGACCTGGGTCTAATCCAAGGGAAGATCTGGAGTTTTAGACCAGGCCTAGTCCAAGTGTAGACCAGGTTTAGATCCAGACACGTAGAGACACTTAGACCAACAAGGCTTAGTCCAGGGTTAGACCAGGGTGTAGTCCATGTCTAGACCAGGTTTAGATCCCGAGAGGAGCAGGGCAGAGCAGCAGGACTGGTACATCCTATTTTGATCAAATCCACTCAGGATCCTTTGAGTTTGAGGAAAAAGTGGCAAAGGTGAGAACACACGAGAGCCAGAGAAGGCCTGGTCCAAGTCCAGGCCCTCCTCTGGACCAGGTCTGGACCAGGACTCTCCTCTGGACCAGGTCTGGACCAGGACCTCCTCTAGACCAGGTCTGGACCAGGACCTCCTCAGTCGCAGATGAGGTTTATGTTATATCCAAAACTACAGCTTGACTTTACGTTGAAACAGAACAGAAATCTGGAGCTCTGGACCAGGACCCTCATCTGGACCGGGTCTGGACCAGGACCCTCATCTGGACCGGGTCTGGACCAGGACCCTCATCTGGATCGGGTCTGGACCAGGACCCTCATCTGGATCGGGTCTGGACCAGGACCAGATCAGATCTTTGATACATCCTGCAGCCACAAACCCAACGACGCTCCGAACCCGATGTTGAAAGTTCGGTCCAATCGAGAGTTGGAACAGAAATCTGGACCTCTGAAACTAGGACTGAACCAGGTCCGTCATCTGGGTCTGAACCAGGACCAGACCAGGATCTCCAAAGTCCCAGGTGAGGTCACATCCTGCAGCAACAAATCCACCGACGATCCGAGCCTAAGTCTGGGCCTCTAAACTAGGACTAAAACGGGACCTTGATCTGGACTAGGATCTAATCTGCAGAAGTCTCGTTTGGAACCAGGAACCTGGTTTGGGACCCGTTCTGGACCCCGGGCCCGGCCTATCTGTCCTGCAGCAGTTTGAGCGCCCTCTCGATGTTCATGCGGTGTCCCACGCGCGTCACGCCCAGGTCGATCAGGTCCTCCTTCTGCAGCGACGGCAGGTGCGCGCCTTCGATCTCGTTGTCCAGAAAGGCGTCCTTGTGCTCGCCCAGGTTCAGACTGTCCAGCCAGTCGGCCACGTCGTGCTTGCTCCACAGCTCCACGGGCTTGGACGCGAAGGGTTTGCCCGAGGCGGCGACGGCCTGCAGGAGCGTGAGCGGCGACGGCGAGCGCGAGGACCCGGAGCCGCCGCACGACGAGCTGAGGCTGTAGCCGCCCTGCGAGAAGACGTCGGTCAGCGTGGGCGAGGCGGACGGCGGCAGCGACGAGCACGGCGTCAGCGAGCAGTCCGGGGGCGTGCAGGGCAGCGGCGAGTGAGGGTGAGGGGTTAGCGAGGAGGGAGGCGTGGACGAGGAGAGAGGAGAACCCACCGCAGCAGCAGAAGAAGAAGAAGAACGCAGCCCTGAGTCGTCCGAAGGTCTGAGGAGACACGGAAGCAATGTTACATGTCGGTTACACGTCAGTTACACGTCAGTTACACGTCAGTTACACGTCAGTTACGTGACAGTTACACGTCAGTTACAAAACAGTTACACGTCAGTTACACGACAGTTACACGTCAGTTACACAACAGATACACGACAGTTAATTGTCAGTTACACGTCAGTTACACGACAGTTACACGACAGTTACACGTCAGTTACACAACAGATACACGTCAGTTACACGACAGTTACGCGACAGTTACACGTCAGTTACACAACAGATACACGACAGTTAATTGTCAGTTACACGTCAGTTACACGACAGTTACACGACAGTTACGCGACAGTTACACGTCAGTTACAAAACAGTTACACGTCAGTTACACGACAGTTACACGTCAGTTACACAACAGATACACGACAGTTAATTGTCAGTTACACGTCAGTTACACGACAGTTACACGACAGTTACACGTCAGTTACACAACAGATACACGTCAGTTACACGACAGGTACACGTCAGTTACACGACAGTTACGCGACAGTTACACGTCAGTTACAAAACAGTTACACGTCAGTTACACGTCATTTACAAGACAGTTACACTTGAGTTACACGTCGGTTACACGTCAGTTACACGACAGTTACACGTCAGTTACACGTCGGTTACACGTCGGTTACACAACAGTTACACGTCGGTTACTCGTCAGTTACACGTCGGTTACATGACAGTTAATTGTCAGTTACACGTCGGTTACATGACAGTTACACGTCAGTTACACGTCAGTTACATGTCGGTTACACAACAGTTACACGTCGGTTACTCGTCAGTTACACGTCGGTTACACGACAGTTAAACGTCAGTAACACGTCGGTTACATGACAGTTACACGTCGGTTACTCGTCAGTTACACGTCGGTTACACGTCGGTTACTCGTCAGTTACACGTCGGTTACACGTCGGTTACACGACAGTTACACGTCGGTTACACGTCGGTTACACGTCGGTTACACGACAGTTAAACGTCAGTTACACGTCGGTTACTCGTCAGTTACACGTCGGTTACACGTCAGTTAAACGTTGGTTACACGTCAGTTACACGACAGTTACACGTCAGTTACACGACAGTTAAACGTCGGTTGCACGTCGGTTGCACTTCGGTTACACGTCAGTTACACGACAGATACACGTCAGTTACACGTCAGTTACACGAAAGTTACACGTCAGTTACACGTCAGTTACACGAAAGTTACACGTCAGTTACACGTCAGTTACACGTCAGTTACACGTTAGTTACACGTCGGTTACATGAGAGTTACACGTCAGTTACACGTCAGTTACACGTCGGTTACACAACAGTTACACGTCGGTTACACGTCAGTTACACGTCGGATACACAACAGTTACACGTCGGTTACACGTCAGTTACACGACAGTTACACGACAGTTACACGTCGGTTACACGACAGTTAAACGTTGGTTACACGTCAGTTACACGACAGTTAAACGTGGGTTGCACGTCGGTTGCACGTCAGTTACACGTCAGTTACTCGTCAGTTACACGTCGGTTACACGACAGTTACACGTCGGTTACACGACAGTTACACGTCGGTTACACGACAGTTACACGTCGGTTACACTTCGGTTACACAACAGTTACACGTCGGTTACACGACAGTTAAACGTCAGTAACACGTCGGTTACATGACAGTTACAAATCAGTTACACATCGGTTACACAACAGTTACACGTCGGTTACTCGTCAATTACACGTCGGTTACACGTCAGTTACACGACAGTTACACGTCAGTTACACGACAGTTAAACGTCGGTTACACGTCAGTTACACGACAGTTACACGTCGGTTACACGTCGGTTACACGTCGGTTACTCGTCAGTTACACGTCGGTTACACAACAGTTACACGTCGGTTACACGTCGGTTACTCGTCAGTTACACGTCGGTTACTCGTCAGTTACACGTCGGTTACACGACAGTTAAACGTTGGTTACACGTCAGTTACACGACAGTTACACGTCAGTTACACGACAGTTAAACGTCGGTTGCACGTCGGTTGCACTTCGGTTACACGTCAGTTACACGACAGTTACACGTCAGTTACACGTCAGTTACACGTCATTTACACGACAGTTACACGACAGTTACACGTCGGATACACGTCAGTTACACGTCGGTTACTCGTCAGTTACACGTCGGTTACACGTCAGTTACACGACAGTTACACGTTGGTTACACGACAGTTAAACGTCGGTTACACGTCAGTTACACGTCAGTTACACGTCGGTTACTCGTCAGTTACACATCGGTTACACGTCAGTTACACGACAGTTACACGTCGGTTACACGTCGGTTACACGTCAGTTACACGACAGTTACACGTCATTTACACGTTAGTTACACGTCGGTTACACGTGAGTTACACGTCAGTTACGTGACAGTTACACGTCAGTTACAAAACAGTTACACGTCAGTTACACGTCAGTTACGTGACAGTTACACGTCAGTTACAAAACAGTTACACGTCAGTTACACGACAGTTACACGACAGTTACACAACAGATGCACGACAGTTAATTGTCAGTTACACGTCAGTTACACGACAGTTACACGACAGTTACACGTCAGTTACACAACAGATACACGTCAGTTACACGACAGTTACGCGACAGTTACACGTCAGTTACAAAACAGTTACACGTCAGTTACACGACAGTTACACGTCAGCTACACAACAGATACACGACAGTTAATTGTCTGTTACACGTCAGTTACACGACAGTTACACGACAGTTACACGTCAGTTACACAACAGATACACGTCAGTTACACAACAGATACACGTCAGTTACACGACATGTACACGTCAGTTACACGACAGTTACGCGACAGTTACACGTCAGTTACACGTCATTTACAAGACAGTTACACTTGAGTTACACGTCAGTTACACGTCAGTTACACGTCAGTTACACGACAGTTACACGTCAGTTACACGTCGGTTACACGTCGGTTACACAACAGTTACACGTCGGTTACTCGTCAGTTACACGTCGGTTACACGACAGTTAATTGTCAGTTACACGTCGGTTACATGACAGTTACACGTCAGTTACACGTCAGTTACATGTCGGTTACACAACAGTTACACGTCGGTTACTCGTCAGTTACACGTCGGTTACACGACAGTTAAACGTCAGTAACACGTCGGTTACATGACAGTTACACGTCGGTTACTCGTCAGTTACACGTCGGTTACACGTCGGTTACTCGTCAGTTACACGTCGGTTACACGTCGGTTACACGACAGTTACACGTCGGTTACACGTCGGTTACACGACAGTTAAACGTCAGTTACACGTCGGTTACTCGTCAGTTACACGTTGGTTACACGTCAGTTACACGACAGTTACACGTCAGTTACACGACAGTTAAACGTCGGTTGCACGTCGGTTGCACTTCGGTTACACGTCAGTTACACGACAGATACACGTCAGTTACACGACAGTTACACGAAAGTTACACGTCAGTTACACGTCAGTTACACGTTAGTTACACGTCAGTTACACGTCAGTTACACGTCAGTTACACGCCGGTTACACGTCGGTTACACGTCAGTTACACGTCGGTTACTCGTCAGTTACACGTCGGTTACACGTCAGTTACACGTCGGTTACACGTCAGTTACACGACAGTTACACGACAGTTACACAACAGATGCACGACAGTTAATTGTCAGTTACACGTCAGTTACACGACAGTTACACGACAGTTACACGACAGTTACACGTCAGTTACACAACAGATACACGTCAGTTACACGACAGTTACGCGACAGTTACACGTCAGTTACAAAACAGTTACACGTCAGTTACACGACAGTTACACGTCAGTTACACAACAGATACACGACAGTTACACAACAGATACACGTCAGTTACACGACATGTACACGTCAGTTACACGACAGTTACGCGACAGTTACACGTCAGTTACACGTCATTTACAAGACAGTTACACTTGAGTTACACGTCAGTTACACGTCAGTTTCACGACAGTTACACGTCAGTTACACGTCGGTTACACGTCGGTTACACAACAGTTACACGTCGGTTACTCGTCAGTTACACGTCGGTTACACGACAGTTAATTGTCAGTTACACGTCGGTTACATGACAGTTACACGTCAGTTACACGTCAGTTACATGTCGGTTACACAACAGTTACACGTCGGTTACTCGTCAGTTACACGTCGGTTACACGACAGTTACACGTCAGTTACACAACAGATACACGACAGTTAATTGTCAGTTACACGTCAGTTACACGACAGTTACACGACAGTTACACGTCAGTTACACAACAGATACACGTCAGTTACACGACAGTTACGCGACAGTTACACGTCAGTTACACAACAGATACACGACAGTTAATTGTCAGTTACACGTCAGTTACACGACAGTTACACGACAGTTACGCGACAGTTACACGTCAGTTACAAAACAGTTACACGTCAGTTACACGACAGTTACACGTCAGTTACACAACAGATACACGACAGTTAATTGTCAGTTACACGTCAGTTACACGACAGTTACACGACAGTTACACGTCAGTTACACAACAGATACACGTCAGTTACACGACAGGTACACGTCAGTTACACGACAGTTACGCGACAGTTACACGTCAGTTACAAAACAGTTACACGTCAGTTACACGTCATTTACAAGACAGTTACACTTGAGTTACACGTCGGTTACACGTCAGTTACACGACAGTTACACGTCAGTTACACGTCGGTTACACGTCGGTTACACAACAGTTACACGTCGGTTACTCGTCAGTTACACGTCGGTTACATGACAGTTAATTGTCAGTTACACGTCGGTTACATGACAGTTACACGTCAGTTACACGTCAGTTACATGTCGGTTACACAACAGTTACACGTCGGTTACTCGTCAGTTACACGTCGGTTACACGACAGTTAAACGTCAGTAACACGTCGGTTACATGACAGTTACACGTCGGTTACTCGTCAGTTACACGTCGGTTACACGTCGGTTACTCGTCAGTTACACGTCGGTTACACGTCGGTTACACGACAGTTACACGTCGGTTACACGTCGGTTACACGTCGGTTACACGACAGTTAAACGTCAGTTACACGTCGGTTACTCGTCAGTTACACGTCGGTTACACGTCAGTTAAACGTTGGTTACACGTCAGTTACACGACAGTTACACGTCAGTTACACGACAGTTAAACGTCGGTTGCACGTCGGTTGCACTTCGGTTACACGTCAGTTACACGACAGATACACGTCAGTTACACGTCAGTTACACGAAAGTTACACGTCAGTTACACGTCAGTTACACGAAAGTTACACGTCAGTTACACGTCAGTTACACGTCAGTTACACGTTAGTTACACGTCGGTTACATGAGAGTTACACGTCAGTTACACGTCAGTTACACGTCGGTTACACAACAGTTACACGTCGGTTACACGTCAGTTACACGTCGGATACACAACAGTTACACGTCGGTTACACGTCAGTTACACGACAGTTACACGACAGTTACACGTCGGTTACACGACAGTTAAACGTTGGTTACACGTCAGTTACACGACAGTTAAACGTGGGTTGCACGTCGGTTGCACGTCAGTTACACGTCAGTTACTCGTCAGTTACACGTCGGTTACACGACAGTTACACGTCGGTTACACGACAGTTACACGTCGGTTACACGACAGTTACACGTCGGTTACACTTCGGTTACACAACAGTTACACGTCGGTTACACGACAGTTAAACGTCAGTAACACGTCGGTTACATGACAGTTACAAATCAGTTACACATCGGTTACACAACAGTTACACGTCGGTTACTCGTCAATTACACGTCGGTTACACGTCAGTTACACGACAGTTACACGTCAGTTACACGACAGTTAAACGTCGGTTACACGTCAGTTACACGACAGTTACACGTCGGTTACACGTCGGTTACACGTCGGTTACTCGTCAGTTACACGTCGGTTACACAACAGTTACACGTCGGTTACACGTCGGTTACTCGTCAGTTACACGTCGGTTACTCGTCAGTTACACGTCGGTTACACGACAGTTAAACGTTGGTTACACGTCAGTTACACGACAGTTACACGTCAGTTACACGACAGTTAAACGTCGGTTGCACGTCGGTTGCACTTCGGTTACACGTCAGTTACACGACAGTTACACGTCAGTTACACGTCAGTTACACGTCATTTACACGACAGTTACACGACAGTTACACGTCGGATACACGTCAGTTACACGTCGGTTACTCGTCAGTTACACGTCGGTTACACGTCAGTTACACGACAGTTACACGTTGGTTACACGACAGTTAAACGTCGGTTACACGTCAGTTACACGTCAGTTACACGTCGGTTACTCGTCAGTTACACATCGGTTACACGTCAGTTACACGACAGTTACACGTCGGTTACACGTCGGTTACACGTCAGTTACACGACAGTTACACGTCATTTACACGTTAGTTACACGTCGGTTACACGTGAGTTACACGTCAGTTACGTGACAGTTACACGTCAGTTACAAAACAGTTACACGTCAGTTACAAGTCAGTTACGTGACAGTTACACGTCAGTTACAAAACAGTTACACGTCAGTTACACGACAGTTACACGACAGTTACACAACAGATGCACGACAGTTAATTGTCAGTTACACGTCAGTTACACGACAGTTACACGACAGTTACACGTCAGTTACACAACAGATACACGTCAGTTACACGACAGTTACGCGACAGTTACACGTCAGTTACAAAACAGTTACACGTCAGTTACACGACAGTTACACGTCAGCTACACAACAGATACACGACAGTTAATTGTCTGTTACACGTCAGTTACACGACAGTTACACGACAGTTACACGTCAGTTACACAACAGATACACGTCAGTTACACAACAGATACACGTCAGTTACACGACATGTACACGTCAGTTACACGACAGTTACGCGACAGTTACACGTCAGTTACACGTCATTTACAAGACAGTTACACTTGAGTTACACGTCAGTTACACGTCAGTTACACGTCAGTTACACGACAGTTACACGTCAGTTACACGTCGGTTACACGTCGGTTACACAACAGTTACACGTCGGTTACTCGTCAGTTACACGTCGGTTACACGACAGTTAATTGTCAGTTACACGTCGGTTACATGACAGTTACACGTCAGTTACACGTCAGTTACATGTCGGTTACACAACAGTTACACGTCGGTTACTCGTCAGTTACACGTCGGTTACACGACAGTTAAACGTCAGTAACACGTCGGTTACATGACAGTTACACGTCGGTTACTCGTCAGTTACACGTCGGTTACACGTCGGTTACTCGTCAGTTACACGTCGGTTACACGTCGGTTACACGACAGTTACACGTCGGTTACACGTCGGTTACACGACAGTTAAACGTCAGTTACACGTCGGTTACTCGTCAGTTACACGTTGGTTACACGTCAGTTACACGACAGTTACACGTCAGTTACACGACAGTTAAACGTCGGTTGCACGTCGGTTGCACTTCGGTTACACGTCAGTTACACGACAGATACACGTCAGTTACACGACAGTTACACGAAAGTTACACGTCAGTTACACGTCAGTTACACGTTAGTTACACGTCAGTTACACGTCAGTTACACGTCAGTTACACGCCGGTTACACGTCGGTTACACGTCAGTTACACGTCGGTTACTCGTCAGTTACACGTCGGTTACACGTCAGTTACACGTCGGTTACACGTCAGTTACACGACAGTTACACGACAGTTACACAACAGATGCACGACAGTTAATTGTCAGTTACACGTCAGTTACACGACAGTTACACGACAGTTACACGACAGTTACACGTCAGTTACACAACAGATACACGTCAGTTACACGACAGTTACGCGACAGTTACACGTCAGTTACAAAACAGTTACACGTCAGTTACACGACAGTTACACGTCAGTTACACAACAGATACACGACAGTTACACAACAGATACACGTCAGTTACACGACATGTACACGTCAGTTACACGACAGTTACGCGACAGTTACACGTCAGTTACACGTCATTTACAAGACAGTTACACTTGAGTTACACGTCAGTTACACGTCAGTTTCACGACAGTTACACGTCAGTTACACGTCGGTTACACGTCGGTTACACAACAGTTACACGTCGGTTACTCGTCAGTTACACGTCGGTTACACGACAGTTAATTGTCAGTTACACGTCGGTTACATGACAGTTACACGTCAGTTACACGTCAGTTACATGTCGGTTACACAACAGTTACACGTCGGTTACTCGTCAGTTACACGTCGGTTACACGACAGTTAAACGTCAGTAACACGTCGGTTACATGACAGTTACACGTCGGTTACTCGTCAGTTACACGTCGGTTACACGTCGGTTACTCGTCAGTTACACGTCGGTTACACGTCGGTTACACGACAGTTACACGTCGGTTACACGTCGGTTACACGTCGGTTACACGACAGTTACACGTCGGTTACACGTCGGTTACACGACAGTTAAACGTCAGTTACACGTCGGTTACTCGTCAGTTACACGTTGGTTACACGTCAGTTACACGACAGTTACACGTCAGTTACACGACAGTTAAACGTCGGTTGCACGTCGGTTGCACTTCGGTTACACGTCAGTTACACGACAGATACACGTCAGTTACACGACAGTTACACGAAAGTTACACGTCAGTTACACGTCAGTTACACGTTAGTTACACGTCAGTTACACGTCAGTTACACGTCAGTTACACGCCGGTTACACGTCGGTTACACGTCAGTTACACGTCGGTTACTCGTCAGTTACACGTCGGTTACACGTCAGTTACACGTCGGTTACACGTCAGTTACACGTCAGTTACACGTCGGTTACTCGTCAGTTACACGTCAGTTACAGGTCGGTTACACGTCAGTTACACGACAGTTACACGTCGGTTACACGTCAGTTACACGACAGTTACACGTCGGTTACACGTCGGTTGCACGTCGGTTACACAACAGTTACACGACAGTTACACGTCAGTTACACGTCAGTTACACATCGGTTACAAGTCATTTACACGTTAGTTACACGTTAGTTACACGTCGGTTACACGTCAGTTACACGTTAGTTACACGTTAGTTACACGTCAGTTACACGTCAGTTACACGTCGGTTACACAACAGTTACACGTCGGTTACACGTCAGTTACACGTCGGATACACAACAGTTACACGTCGGTTACTCGTCAGTTACACGTCGGTTACACGTCAGTTACACAACAGTTACACGACAGTTACACGTCGGTTACACGACAGTTAAACGTTGGTTACTCGTCAGTTACACGTCGGTTACACGTCGGTTACACGACAGTTAAACGTCGGTTACACGTCAGTTACACGACAGTTACACGTCGGTTACACGACAGTTAAACGTTGGTTACACGTCAGTTACACGACAGTTACACGTCGGTTACACGTCAGTTACACGACAGTTACACGTCAGTTACACGACAGTTAAACGTCGGTTGCACGTCGGTTGCACTTCGGTTACACGTCGGTTACTCGTCAGTTACACGTCGGTTACACGACAGTTAAACGTCAGTAACACGTCGGTTACATGACAGTTACACGTCGGTTACTCGTCAGTTACACGTCGGTTACACGTCGGTTACTCGTCAGTTACACGTCGGTTACACGTCGGTTACACGACAGTTACACGTCGGTTACACGTCGGTTACACGTCGGTTACACGACAGTTACACGTCGGTTACACGACAGTTAAACGTCAGTTACACGTCGGTTACTCGTCAGTTACACGTTGGTTACACGTCAGTTACACGACAGTTACACGTCAGTTACACGACAGTTAAACGTCGGTTGCACGTCGGTTGCACTTCGGTTACACGTCAGTTACACGACAGATACACGTCAGTTACACGACAGTTACACGAAAGTTACACGTCAGTTACACGTCAGTTACACGTTAGTTACACGTCAGTTACACGTCAGTTACACGTCAGTTACACGCCGGTTACACGTCGGTTACACGTCAGTTACACGTCGGTTACTCGTCAGTTACACGTCGGTTACACGTCAGTTACACGTCGGTTACACGTCAGTTACACGTCAGTTACACGTCGGTTACTCGTCAGTTACACGTCAGTTACAGGTCGGTTACACGTCAGTTACACGACAGTTACACGTCGGTTACACGTCAGTTACACGACAGTTACACGTCGGTTACACGTCGGTTGCACGTCGGTTACACAACAGTTACACGACAGTTACACGTCAGTTACACGTCAGTTACACGTCGGTTACACGTCATTTACACGTTAGTTACACGTTAGTTACACGTCGGTTACACGTCAGTTACACGTTAGTTACACGTTAGTTACACGTCAGTTACACGTCAGTTACACGTCGGTTACACAACAGTTACACGTCGGTTACACGTCAGTTACACGTCGGATACACAACAGTTACACGTCGGTTACTCGTCAGTTACACGTCGGTTACACGTCAGTTACACAACAGTTACACGACAGTTACACGTCGGTTACACGACAGTTAAACGTTGGTTACTCGTCAGTTACACGTCGGTTACACGTCGGTTACACGACAGTTAAACGTCGGTTACACGTCAGTTACACGACAGTTACACGTCGGTTACACGACAGTTAAACGTCGGTTACACGTCAGTTACACGACAGTTACACGTCGGTTACACGTCGGTTACACGTCGGTTACACAACAGTTACACGTCGGTTACACAACAGTTACTCGTCAGTTACACGTCAGTTACACGTCGGTTACACGTCAGTTACACGACAGTTACACGTCGGTTACACGACAGTTAAACGTTGGTTACTCGTCAGTTACACGTCGGTTACACGACAGTTAAACGTCGGTTACACGTCAGTTACACGACAGTTACACGTCGGTTACACGTCGGTTACTCGTCAGTTACACGTCGGCTACACAACAGTTACACGTCGGTTACACGTCGGTTACTCGTCAGTTACACGTCGGTTACTCGTCAGTTACACGTCGGTTACATGACAGTTAAACGTTGGTTACACGTCAGTTACACGACAGTTACACGACAGTTACACGTCAGTTACACGACAGTTAAACGTCGGTTGCACGTCGGTTGCACGTCGGTTGCACGTCGGTTGCACTTCGGTTACACGTCAGTTACACGACAGATACACGTCAGTTACACGACAGTTACACGTCAGTTACACGACAGATAGACGTCAGTTACACGACAGTTACACAACAGTTACAGGTCAGTTACACGTCAGTTACACGTCATTTACACGACAGTTACACGACAGTTACACGTCGGTTACACGTCAGTTACACGTCGGTTACTCGTCAGTTACACGTCGGTTACACGTCAGTTACACGACAGTTACACGTCGGTTACGCGACAGTTAAACGTCGGTTACACGTCAGTTACACGTCAGTTACACGTCGGTTACTCGTCAGTTACACGTCAGTTACACGTCGGTTACACGTCAGTTACACGACAGTTACACGTCGGTTACACGTCAGTTACACGTCAGTTACACGTCAGTTACACGTCAGTTACACGTCGGTTACACGTCGGTTACACGTCAGTTACACGACAGTTACACGTCATTTACACGTTAGTTACACGTTAGTTACACGTCGGTTACACGTTAATTACACGTCGGTTACATGAGAGTTACACGTCAGTTACACGTCGGTTACACAACAGTTACACGTCGGATACACAACGGTTACACGTCGGTTACACGTCGGTTACACGTCAGTTACACGTCAGTTACACGTCACTTACACGTCAGTTACACGTCGGTTACGCGTTAGTTACACGTCGGTTACACGTCAGTTACACGTCGGTTACACGTCGGTTACATGACGGTTACACGACAGTTATACGTCAGTTACACGTTGGTTACACGTCACTTACACGACAGTTACACGTCAGTTACACGTCAGTTACACGTCAGTTACACGTCGGTTACACGTCAGTTACACGTCAGTTACACGACAGTTAAACGTCGGTTACACGTCAGTTACACGACAGTTACACGTCGGTTACACGTCGGTTACACGTCGGTTACTCGTCAGTTACACGTCGGTTACACGACAGTTGCACGTCGGTTACACGTCGGTTACTCGTCAGTTACATGTCGGTTACTCGTCAGTTACACGTCGGTTACACGACAGTTAAACGTTGGTTACACGTCAGTTAGACGACAGTTACACGTCAGTTACACGACAGTTAAACGTCGGTTGCACGTCGGTTGCACTTCGGTTACACGTCAGTTACACGACAGTTACACGTCAGTTACACGTCAGTTACACGTCAGTTACACGTCATTTACACGACAGTTACACGACAGTTACACGTCGGTTACACGTCAGTTACACGTCGGTTACTCGTCAGTTACACGTCGGTTACACGTCAGTTACACGACAGTTACACGTTGGTTACACGACAGTTAAACGTCGGTTACACGTCAGTTACACGTCAGTTACACGTCGGTTACTCGTCAGTTACACGTCGGTTACACGTCAGTTACACGACAGTTACACGTCAGTTACACGTCGGTTACACGTCGGTTACACAACAGTTACACGTCGGTTACTCGTCAGTTACACGTCGGTTACATGACAGTTAATTGTCAGTTACACGTCGGTTACATGACAGTTACACGTCAGTTACACGTCAGTTACATGTCGGTTACACAACAGTTACACGTCGGTTACTCGTCAGTTACACGTCGGTTACACGACAGTTAAACGTCAGTAACACGTCGGTTACATGACAGTTACACGTCGGTTACTCGTCAGTTACACGTCGGTTACACGTCGGTTACTCGTCAGTTACACGTCGGTTACACGTCGGTTACACGACAGTTACACGTCGGTTACACGTCGGTTACACGTCGGTTACACGACAGTTAAACGTCAGTTACACGTCGGTTACTCGTCAGTTACACGTCGGTTACACGTCAGTTAAACGTTGGTTACACGTCAGTTACACGACAGTTACACGTCAGTTACACGTCAGTTACACGTCGGTTACACGTCAGTTACACGTCAGTTACACGACAGTTAAACGTCGGTTACACGTCAGTTACACGACAGTTACACGTCGGTTACACGTCGGTTACACGTCGGTTACTCGTCAGTTACACGTCGGTTACACGACAGTTACACGTCGGTTACACGTCGGTTACTCGTCAGTTACATGTCGGTTACTCGTCAGTTACACGTCGGTTAATCGACAGTTAAACGTTGGTTACACGTCAGTTACACGACAGTTACACGTCAGTTACACGACAGTTAAACGTCGGTTGCACGTCGGTTGCACTTCGGTTACACGTCAGTTACACGACAGTTACACGTCAGTTACACGTCAGTTACACGTCAGTTACACGTCATTTACACGACAGTTACACGACAGTTACACGTCGGTTACACGTCAGTTACACGTCGGTTACTCGTCAGTTACACGTCGGTTACACGTCAGTTACACGACAGTTACACGTTGGTTACACGACAGTTAAACGTCGGTTACACGTCAGTTACACGTCAGTTACACGTCGGTTACTCGTCAGTTACACGTCGGTTACATGACAGTTACACGTCGGTTACTCGTCAGTTACACGTCGGTTACACGTCGGTTACTCGTCAGTTACAAGTCGGTTACACGTCGGTTACACGACAGTTACACGTCGGTTACACGTCGGTTACACGTCGGTTACACGACAGTTAAACGTCAGTTACACGTCGGTTACTCGTCAGTTACACGTCGGTTACACGTCAGTTAAACGTTGGTTACACGTCAGTTACACGACAGTTACACGTCAGTTACACGACAGTTAAACGTCGGTTGCATGTCGGTTGCACTTCGGTTACACGTCAGTTACACGACAGATACACGTCAGTTACACGTCAGTTACACGAAAGTTACACGTCAGTTACACGTCAGTTACACGAAAGTTACACGTCAGTTACACGTTAGTTACACGTCGGTTACATGAGAGTTACACGTCAGTTACACGTCAGTTACACGTCGGTTACACGTCAGTTACACGTTAGTTACACGTCAGTTACACGAAAGTTACACGTCAGTTACACGTCAGTTACACGTCAGTTACACGTTAGTTACACGTCGGTTACATGAGAGTTACACGTCAGTTACTCGTCAGTTACACGTCGGTTACACGTCAGTTACACGACAGTTACACGACAGTTACACGTCGGTTACACGACAGTTAAACGTTGGTTACACGTCAGTTACACGACAGTTAAACGTGGGTTGCACGTCGGTTGCACGTCAGTTACACGTCAGTTACTCGTCAGTTACACGTCGGTTACACGACAGTTACACGTCGGTTACACGACAGTTACACGTCGGTTACACGACAGTTACACGTCGGTTACACTTCGGTTACACAACAGTTACACGTCGGTTACACGACAGTTAAACGTCAGTAACACGTCGGTTACATGACAGTTACACATCAGTTACACATCGGTTACACAACAGTTACACGTCGGTTACTCGTCAATTACACGTCGGTTACACGTCAGTTACACGACAGTTACACGTCAGTTACACGACAGTTAAACGTCGGTTACACGTCAGTTACACGACAGTTACACGTCGGTTACACGTCGGTTACACGTCGGTTACTCGTCAGTTACACGTCGGTTACACAACAGTTACACGTCGGTTACACGTCGGTTACTCGTCAGTTACACGTCGGTTACTCGTCAGTTACACGTCGGTTACACGACAGTTAAACGTTGGTTACACGTCAGTTACACGACAGTTACACGTCAGTTACACGACAGTTAAACGTCGGTTGCACGTCGGTTGCACTTCGGTTACACGTCAGTTACACGACAGTTACACGTCAGTTACACGTCAGTTACACGTCATTTACACGACAGTTACACGACAGTTACACGTCGGATACACGTCAGTTACACGTCGGTTACTCGTCAGTTACACGTCGGTTACACGTCAGTTACACGACAGTTACACGTTGGTTACACGACAGTTAAACGTCGGTTACACGTCAGTTACACGTCAGTTACACGTCGGTTACTCGTCAGTTACACATCGGTTACACGTCAGTTACACGACAGTTACACGTCGGTTACACGTCGGTTACACGTCAGTTACACGACAGTTACACGTCATTTACACGTTAGTTACACGTTAGTTACACGTCGGTTACACGTGAGTTACACGTCAGTTACGTGACAGTTACACGTCAGTTACAAAACAGTTACACGTCAGTTACACGTCAGTTACGTGACAGTTACACGTCAGTTACAAAACAGTTACACGTCAGTTACACGACAGTTACACGACAGTTGCACAACAGATGCACGACAGTTAATTGTCAGTTACACGTCAGTTACACGTCAGTTACACGACAGTTACACGACAGTTACACGTCAGTTACACAACAGATACACGTCAGTTACACGACAGTTACGCGACAGTTACACGTCAGTTACAAAACAGTTACACGTCAGTTACACGACAGTTACACGTCAGTTACACAACAGATACACGACAGTTAATTGTCAGTTACACGTCAGTTACACGACAGTTACACGACAGTTACACGTCAGTTACACAACAGATGCACGACAGTTAATTGTCAGTTACACGTCAGTTACACGACAGTTACACGACAGTTACACGACAGTTACACGTCAGTTACACAACAGATACACGTCAGTTACACGACAGTTACGCGACAGTTACACGTCAGTTACAAAACAGTTACACGTCAGTTACACGACAGTTACACGTCAGTTACACAACAGATACACGACAGTTACACAACAGATACACGTCAGTTACACGACATGTACACGTCAGTTACACGACAGTTACGCGACAGTTACACGTCAGTTACACGTCATTTACAAGACAGTTACACTTGAGTTACACGTCAGTTACACGTCAGTTTCACGACAGTTACACGTCAGTTACACGTCGGTTACACGTCGGTTACACAACAGTTACACGTCGGTTACTCGTCAGTTACACGTCGGTTACACGACAGTTAATTGTCAGTTACACGTCGGTTACATGACAGTTACACGTCAGTTACACGTCAGTTACATGTCGGTTACACAACAGTTACACGTCGGTTACTCGTCAGTTACACGTCGGTTACACGACAGTTAAACGTCAGTAACACGTCGGTTACATGACAGTTACACGTCGGTTACTCGTCAGTTACACGTCGGTTACACGTCGGTTACTCGTCAGTTACACGTCGGTTACACGTCGGTTACACGACAGTTACACGTCGGTTACACGTCGGTTACACGACAGTTAAACGTCAGTTACACGTCGGTTACTCGTCAGTTACACGTTGGTTACACGTCAGTTACACGACAGTTACACGTCAGTTACACGACAGTTAAACGTCGGTTGCACGTCGGTTGCACTTCGGTTACACGTCAGTTACACGACAGATACACGTCAGTTACACGACAGTTACACGAAAGTTACACGTCAGTTACACGTCAGTTACACGTTAGTTACACGTCAGTTACACGTCAGTTACACGTCAGTTACACGCCGGTTACACGTCGGTTACACGTCAGTTACACGTCGGTTACTCGTCAGTTACACGTCGGTTACACGTCAGTTACACGTCGGTTACACGTCAGTTACACGTCAGTTACACGTCGGTTACTCGTCAGTTACACGTCAGTTACAGGTCGGTTACACGTCAGTTACACGACAGTTACACGTCGGTTACACGTCAGTTACACGACAGTTACACGTCGGTTACACGTCGGTTGCACGTCGGTTACACAACAGTTACACGACAGTTACACGTCAGTTACACGTCAGTTACACGTCGGTTACACGTCATTTACACGTTAGTTACACGTTAGTTACACGTCGGTTACACGTCAGTTACACGTTAGTTACACGTTAGTTACACGTCAGTTAGACGTCAGTTACACGTCGGTTACACAACAGTTACACGTCGGTTACACGTCAGTTACACGTCGGATACACAACAGTTACACGTCGGTTACTCGTCAGTTACACGTCGGTTACACGTCAGTTACACAACAGTTACACGACAGTTACACGTCGGTTACACGACAGTTAAACGTTGGTTACTCGTCAGTTACACGTCGGTTACACGTCGGTTACACGACAGTTAAACGTCGGTTACACGTCAGTTACACGTCAGTTACACGACAGTTACACGTCGGTTACACGACAGTTAAACGTTGGTTACATGTCAGTTACACGACAGTTACACGTCGGTTACACGTCGGTTACACGTCGGTTACACAACAGTTACACGTCGGTTACACAACAGTTACTCGTCAGTTACACGTCAGTTACACGTCGGTTACACGTCAGTTACACGACAGTTACACGTCGGTTACACGACAGTTAAACGTTGGTTACTCGTCAGTTACACGTCGGTTACACGTCGGTTACACGACAGTTAAACGTCGGTTACACGTCAGTTACACGACAGTTACACGTCGGTTACACGTCGGTTACTCGTCAGTTACACGTCGGTTACACAACAGTTACACGTCGGTTACACGTCGGTTACTCGTCAGTTACACGTCGGTTACTCGTCAGTTACACGTCGGTTACACAACAGTTAAACGTTGGTTACACGTCAGTTACATGACAGTTACACGACAGTTACACGTCAGTTACACGACAGTTAAACGTCGGTTGCACGTCGGTTGCACGTCGGTTGCACGTCGGTTGCACTTCGGTTACACGTCAGTTACACGACAGATACACGTCAGTTACACGACAGTTACACGTCAGTTACACGACAGATACACGTCAGTTACACGACAGTTACACAACAGTTACACGTCAGTTACACGTCAGTTACACGTCATTTACACGACAGTTACACGACAGTTACACGTCGGTTACACGTCAGTTACACGTCGGTTACTCGTCAGTTACACGTCGGTTACACGTCAGTTACACGACAGTTACACGTCGGTTACGCGACAGTTAAACGTCGGTTACACGTCAGTTACACGTCAGTTACACGTCGGTTACTCGTCAGTTACACGTCAGTTACACGTCGGTTACACGTCAGTTACACGACAGTTACACGTCGGTTACACGTCAGTTACACGTCAGTTACACGTCAGTTACACGTCAGTTACACGTCGGTTACACGTCGGTTACACGTCAGTTACACGACAGTTACACGTCATTTACACGTTAGTTACACGTTAGTTACACGTCGGTTACACGTTAATTACACGTCGGTTACATGAGAGTTACACGTCAGTTACACGTCGGTTACACAACAGTTACACGTCGGATACACAACGGTTACACGTCGGTTACACGTCGGTTACACGTCAGTTACACGTCAGTTACACGTCAGTTACACGTCACTTACACGTCAGTTACACGTCGGTTACACGTTAGTTACACGTCGGTTACACGTCAGTTACACGTCGGTTACACGTCGGTTACATGACGGTTACACGACAGTTATACGTCAGTTACACGTTGGTTACACGTCAGTTACACGTCACTTACACGACAGTTACACGTCAGTTACACGTCAGTTACACGTCAGTTACACGTCGGTTACACGTCAGTTACACGTCAGTTACACGACAGTTAAACGTCGGTTATACGTCAGTTACACGACAGTTACACGTCGGTTACACGTCGGTTACACGTCGGTTACTCGTCAGTTACACGTCGGTTACACGACAGTTACACGTCGGTTACACGTCGGTTACTCGTCAGTTACATGTCGGTTACTCGTCAGTTACACGTCGGTTACACGACAGTTAAACGTTGGTTACACGTCAGTTACACGACAGTTACACGTCAGTTACACGACAGTTAAACGTCGGTTGCACGTCGGTTGCACTTCGGTTACACGTCAGTTACACGACAGTTACACGTCAGTTACACGTCAGTTACACGTCAGTTACACGTCATTTACACGACAGTTACACGACAGTTACACGTCGGTTACACGTCAGTTACACGTCGGTTACTCGTCAGTTACACGTCGGTTACACGTCAGTTACACGACAGTTACACGTTGGTTACACGACAGTTAAACGTCGGTTACACGTCAGTTACACGTCAGTTACACGTCGGTTACTCGTCAGTTACACGTCGGTTACACGTCAGTTACACGACAGTTACACGTCGGTTACACGTCGGTTACACGTCAGTTACACGACAGTTACACGTCATTTACACGTTAGTTACACGTTAGTTACACGTCGGTTACACGTGAGTTACACGTCAGTTACGTGACAGTTACACGTCAGTTACGTGACAGTTACACGTCAGTTACACGACAGTTACACGACAGTTACACAACAGATGCACGACAGTTAATTGTCAGTTACACGTCAGTTACACGACAGTTACACGTCAGTTACGTGACAGTTACACGTCAGTTACAAAACAGTTACACGTCAGTTACACGACAGTTACACGACAGTTACACGTCAGTTACACAACAGATACACGTCAGTTACACGACAGTTACGCGACAGTTACACAAAAGATACACGACAGTTAATTGTCAGTTACACGTCAGTTACACGACAGTTACACGACAGTTACACGTCAGTTACACAACAGATACACGTCAGTTACACAACAGATACACGTCAGTTACACGACAGGTACACGTCAGTTACACGACAGTTACGCGACAGTTACACGTCAGTTACACGTCATTTACAAGACAGTTACACTTGAGTTACACGTCAGTTACACGTCAGTTACACGACAGTTACACGTCAGTTACACGTCGGTTACACAACAGTTACACGTCGGTTACTCGTCAGTTACACGTCGGTTACACGACAGTTAATTGTCAGTTACACGTCGGTTACATGACAGTTACACGTCAGTTACACGTCAGTTACATGTCGGTTACACAACAGTTACACGTCGGTTACTCGTCAGTTACACGTCGGTTACACGACAGTTAAACGTCAGTAACACGTCGGTTACATGACAGTTACACGTCGGTTACTCGTCAGTTACACGTCGGTTACACGTCGGTTACTCGTCAGTTACACGTCGGTTACACGTCGGTTACACGACAGTTACACGTCGGTTACACAACAGTTACACGTCGGTTACACGACAGTTAAACGTCAGTTACACGTCGGTTACTCGTCAGTTACACGTTGGTTACACGTCAGTTACACGACAGTTACACGTCAGTTACACGACAGTTAAACGTCGGTTGCACGTCGGTTGCACTTCGGTTACACGTCAGTTACACGACAGATACACGTCAGTTACACGTCAGTTACACGACAGTTACACGTCAGTTACACGTCAGTTACACGTTAGTTACACGTCAGTTACACGTCAGTTACACGTCAGTTACACGCCGGTTACACGTCGGTTACACGTCAGTTACACGTCGGTTACTCGTCAGTTACACGTCGGTTACACGTCAGTTACACGTCAGTTACACGTCGGTTACTCGTCAGTTACACGTCAGTTACAGGTCGGTTACACGTCAGTTACACGACAGTTACACGTCGGTTACACGTCAGTTACACGACAGTTACACGTCGGTTACACGTCGGTTGCACGTCGGTTACACAACAGTTACACGACAGTTACACGTCAGTTACACGACAGTTACACGTCAGTTACACGTCAGTTACACGTCGGTTACACGTCATTTACACGTTAGTTACACGTCGGTTACACGTCAGTTACACGTTAGTTACACGTTAGTTACACGTCAGTTACACGTCAGTTACACGTCGGTTACACAACAGTTACACGTCGGTTACACGTCAGTTACACGTCGGATACACAACAGTTACACGTCGGTTACTCGTCAGTTACACGTCGGTTACACGTCAGTTACACAACAGTTACACGACAGTTACACGTCGGTTACACGACAGTTAAACGTTGGTTACTCGTCAGTTACACGTCGGTTACACGTCGGTTACACGACAGTTAAACGTCGGTTACACGTCAGTTACACGACAGTTACACGTCGGTTACACGACAGTTAAACGTTGGTTACACGTCAGTCACACGACAGTTACACGTCGGTTACACGTCGGTTACACGTCGGTTACACAACAGTTACACGTCGGTTACACAACAGTTACTCGTCAGTTACACGTCGGTTACACGTCAGTTACACGACAGTTACACGTCGGTTACACGACAGTTAAACGTTGGTTACTCGTCAGTTACACGTCGGTTACACGTCGGTTACACGACAGTTAAACGTCGGTTACACGTCAGTTACACGACAGTTACACGTCGGTTACACGGCGGTTACTCGTCAGTTACACGTCGGTTACACAACAGTTACACGTCGGTTACACGTCGGTTACTCGTCAGTTACACGTCGGTTACTCGTCAGTTACACGTCGGTTACACGACAGTTAAACGTTGGTTACACGTCAGTTACACAACAGTTACACGACAGTTACACGTCAGTTACACGACAGTTAAACGTCGGTTGCACGTCGGTTGCACGTCGGTTGCACTTCGGTTACACGTCAGTTACACGACAGATACACGTCAGTTACACGACAGTTACACGTCAGTTACACGACAGATACACGTCAGTTACACGACAGTTACACAACAGTTACACGTCAGTTACACGTCAGTTACACGTCATTTACACGACAGTTACACGACAGTTACACGTCGGTTACACGTCAGTTACACGTCGGTTACTCGTCGGTTACACGTCGGTAACACGTCAGTTACACGACAGTTACACGTCGGTTACGCGACAGTTAAACGTCGGTCACGCGTCAGTTACACGTCAGTTACACGTCGGTTACTCGTCAGTTAAACGTCGGTTGCACGTCGGTTGCACTTCGGTTACACGTCAGTTACACGACAGATACACGTCAGTTACACGACAGTTACACGTTAGTTACACGTCAGTTACACGTCAGTTACACGTCAGTTACACGTCAGTTACACGTCAGTTACACGTCAGTTACACGTCAGTTACACGCCGGTTACACGTCGGTTACACGTCAGTTACACGTCGGTTACTCGTCAGTTACACGTCGGTTACACGTCAGTTACACGTCAGTTACACGTCGGTTACTCGTCAGTTACACGTCAGTTACAGGTCGGTTACACGTCAGTTACACGACAGTTACACGTCAGTTACACGACAGTTACACGTCGGTTACACGTCGGTTGCACGTCGGTTACACAACAGTTACACGACAGTTACACGTCAGTTACACGACAGTTACACGTCAGTTACACGTCAGTTACACGTCGGTTACACGTCATTTACACGTTAGTTACACGTCGGTTACACGTCAGTTACAAGTTAGTTACACGTTAGTTACACGTCAGTTACACGTCAGTTACACGTCGGTTACACAACAGTTACACGTCGGTTACACGTCAGTTACACGTCGGATACACAACAGTTACACGTCGGTTACTCGTCAGTTACACGTCGGTTACACGTCAGTTACACAACAGTTACACGACAGTTACACGTCGGTTACACGACAGTTAAACGTTGGTTACTCGTCAGTTACACGTCGGTTACACGTCGGTTACACGACAGTTAAACGTCGGTTACACGTCAGTTACACGACAGTTACACGTCGGTTACACGACAGTTAAACGTTGGTTACACGTCAGTTACACGACAGTTACACGTCGGTTACACGTCGGTTACACGTCGGTTACACAACAGTTACACGTCGGTTACACAACAGTTACTCGTCAGTTACACGTCGGTTACACGTCAGTTACACGAAAGTTACAAGTCGGTTACACGACAGTTAAACGTTGGTTACTCGTCAGTTACACGTCGGTTACACGTCGGTTACACGACAGTTAAACGTCGGTTACACGTCAGTTACACGTCGGTTACACGTCGGTTACTCGTCAGTTACACGTCGGTTACACAACAGTTACACGTCGGTTACACGTCGGTTACTCGTCAGTTACACGTCGGTTACTCGTCAGTTACACGTCGGTTACACGACAGTTAAGCGTTGGTTACACGTCAGTTACACGACAGTTACACGACAGTTACACGTCAGTTACACGACAGTTAAACGTCGGTTGCACGTCGGTTGCACGTCGGTTGCACTTCGGTTACACGTCAGTTACACGACAGATACACGTCAGTTACACGACAGTTACACGTCAGTTACACGACAGATACACGTCAGTTACACGACAGTTACACAACAGTTACACGTCAGTTACACGTCAGTTACACGTCATTTACACGACAGTTACACGACAGTTACACGTCGGTTACACGTCAGTTACACGTCGGTTACTCGTCGGTTACACGTCGGTTACACGTCAGTTACACGACAGTTACACGTCGGTTACGCGACAGTTAAACGTCGGTTACGCGTCAGTTACACGTCAGTTACACGTCGGTTACTCGTCAGTTACACGTCGGTTACACGTCGGTTACACGTCAGTTACACGACAGTTACACGTCGGTTACACGTCAGTTACACGTCAGTTACACGTCAGTTACACGTCGGTTACACGTCGGTTACACGTCAGTTACACGACAGTTACACGTTAGTTACACGTTAGTTACACGTCGGTTACACGTTAGTTACACGTCGGTTACATGAGAGTTACACGTCAGTTACACGTCGGTTACACAACAGTTACACGTCGGATACACAACAGTTACACGTCGGTTACACGTCGGTTACACGTCAGTTACACGTCAGTTACACGTCAGTTACACGTCACTTACACGTCAGTTACACGTCGGTTACACGTTAGTTACACGTCGGTTACACGTCAGTTACACGTCGGTTACACGTCGGTTACATGACGGTTACACGACAGTTATACGTCAGTTACACGTTGGTTACACGTCAGTTACACGTCACTTACACGACAGTTACACGTCAGTTACACGTCAGTTACACGTCAGTTACACGTCAGTTACACGTCGGTTACACGTCAGTTACACGACAGTTACACGTGAGTTACACGACAGTTACACGACAGTTACACGTCGGTTAAACGTCGGTTACACGTCGGTTACACGTCGGTTACACGTCAGTTACATGTCAGTTAGACGTCGGTTACAAGTCAGTTACACGACAGTTACACGACATTTACACGACATTTACACGTCAGTTACACGTCAGTTACTCGTCAGTTACACGTCGGTTACACGTCGGTTACACGTCGGTTACACGTCGGTTACACGACAGTTACACGACAGTTACACGTTAGTTACACGACAGTTAAACGTCAGTTACACGACAGTTACACGTCGGTTACACGTCGGTTACACATCAGTTACACGTCAGTTAGACGTCGGTTACAAGTCAGTTACACGACATTTACACGACATTTACACGTCAGTTACACGTCAGTTACTCGTCAGTTACACGTCGGTTACACGTCGGTTACACGTCGGTTACACGTCGGTTACACGTCGGTTACACGACAGTTACACGACAGTTACACGTTAGTTACACGACAGTTAAACGTCAGTTACACGACAGTTACACGTCGGTTACACGTCGGTTACACATCAGTTACACGTCAGTTAGACGTCGGTTACAAGTCAGTTACACGACAGTTACACGACATTTACACGTCAGTTACACGTCAGTTACTCGTCAGTTACACGTCGGTTACACGTCGGTTACACGTCGGTTACACGTCGGTTACACGACAGTTGCACGACAGTTACACGTTAGTTACACGACAGTTAAACGTCAGTTACACGACAGTTACACGTCGGTTACACGTCGGTTACACAACAGTTATACGTCGGTTACTCGTCAGTTAAACGTCAGTTACACGACAGTTACACGTCGGTTACACGACAGTTAAACGTTGGTTACACGACAGTTACACGACCGTTAAACGTCGGTTGCCCGTCGGTTGCACTTCGGTTACACGTCAGTTACACGACAGATACAAGTCAGTTTACACGACAGTTACACGACAGTTACACGTCAGTTACACGACAGTTACACGTCAGTTACACGTTAGTTACACGTTAGTTACACGTCAGTTACACGACAGTTACACGACAGTTACACAACAGTTACACGTCAGTTACACGTCAGTTACACGTCAGTTACACGTCGGTTACACGTCAGTTCCACGACAGTTACACGTCATTTACACGTTAGTTACACGTTAGTTACACGTCGGTTACACTTCAGTTACACGTTAGTTACACGTTAGTTACACGTCAGTTACATGAGAGTTACATGTCAGTTACACGTCGGATACACAACAGTTACACGTCAGTTACACGTCGGTTACACGACAGTTAAACGTCAGTAACACGTCGGTTACATGACAGTTACACGTCAGTTACACGTCAGTTACACATCAGTTACACGACAGTTAAACGTCGGTTGCACGTCGGTTGCACGTCGGTTGCACGTCAGTTACACGACGGTTACACGATGTTTACACGTCAGTTACACGACAGTTACACGTCGGTTACACAAGTTACACGTCGGTTACACGACAGTTAAACGTCAGTAACACGTCGGTTACATGACAGTTACACGTCGGTTACTCGTCAGTTACACGTCGGTTACACGATGGTTACACGTCAGTTACACGACAGTTACACAAAAGTTACACGTAGGTTACACAACAGATACACGTCAGTTACATGACAGTTACACAACAGTTACACGACAGTTACACGTCAGTTACACGTTAATTACACGTTAGTTACACGTCACTTACACGACACTTACACGTCGGTTACTCGTCAGTTACACGTCGGTTACACGTCAGTTACACGACAGTTACACGTCAGTTACACGTCAGTTACACGTCGGTTACACGTCAGTTACACGTCAGTTACACGTCAGTTACACGTCGGTTACACGTCAGTTACACGTCAGTTACACGTCGGTTACACGTTAGTTACACGTTAGTTACACGTCGGTTACACGTCGGTTACACAACAGTTACACGTCGGTTGCACGTCGGTTACACGACAGTTACACGTCAGTTACACGTCACTTACACAACAGTTACACGTCAGTTACACGTCGGTTACACGTCGGTTACACGTCGGTTACACGTCAGTTACACGTCATTTACACGTTAGTTACAGTTACACGTCGGTTACACGTCAGTTACACATTAGTTACACGTTAGTTACATGAGAGTTACACGTCAGTTACACGTCGGTTACACAACAGTTACACGTCAGTTACACGTCAGTTACACGTCAGTTACACGTCGGTTACACGTCAGTTACACGACAGTTACACGTCGGTTACACGTCGCTTGCACGTCGGTTAGACGTCGGTTACACGTCGGTTACACGTCAGTTACACGTCAATTACACGTCGGTTACACAACAGTTACACGTCGGTTACTCGTCAGTTACACGTCGGTTACACGACAGTTAGTTGTCAGTTACACGTCGGTTACATGACAGTTACACGTCAGTTACACGTCAGTTACATGTCGGTTACACAACAGTTACACGTCGGTTACACAACAGTTACACGTCGGTTACTCGTCAGTTACACGTCGGTTACTCGTCAGTTACACGTCGGTTACACGATGGTTACACGTCGGTTGCACGTCAGTTGCACGTCAGTTACACGACAGTTACACGACAGTTACACAACAGTTACACGTCAGTTACACGTCGGTTACTTGTAAGTTACACGTCGGTTACACGTCAGTTACTCGTCGGTTACTCGTCAGTTACACGTCGGTTACACGTCAGTTACACGTCAGTTACACGACAGTTACACGTCGGTTACACGACAGTTACACGACAGTTACACGACAGTTACATGACAGTTACATGACAGTTACACGTCAGTTACACAACAGATACACGTCGGTTACATGACAGTTAAACGTCAGTTACACGTCGGTTACTCGTCAGTTACACGTCGGTTACACGTCGGTTACTCGTCAGTTACACGTCGGTTACACGTCAGTTACACGACAGTTACACGTCGGTTACACGACAGTTAAATGTTGGTTACACGACAGTTACACGTCAGTTACACGACCGTTAAACGTCGGTTGCCCGTCGGTTGCACTTCGGTTACACGTCAGTTACACGACAGTTACACAACAGTTACACGTCAGTTACACGTCATTTACACGACAGTTACACGTCAGTTACACGTTAGTTACACGTTAGTTACACGTCAGTTACACGACAGTTACACGACAGTTACACGACAGTTACACGACAGTTACACAACAGTTACACGTCAGTTAAACGTCAGTTACACGTCGGTTACACGTCGGTTACACAACAGTTACACGTCGGTTACACAACAGTTACTCGTCAGTTACACGTCGGTTACACGTCAGTTACACGACAGTTACACGTCGGTTACACGACAGTTAAACGTTGGTTACTCGTCAGTTACACGTCGGTTACACGTCGGTTACACGACAGTTAAACGTCGGTTACACGTCAGTTACACGACAGTTACACGTCGGTTACACGTCGGTTACTCGTCAGTTACACGTCGGTTACACAACAGTTACACGTCGGTTACACGTCGGTTACTCGTCAGTTACACGTCGGTTACTCGTCAGTTACACGTCGGTTACACGACAGTTAAACGTTGGTTACACGTCAGTTACACGACAGTTACACGACAGTTACACGTCAGTTACACGACAGTTAAACGTCGGTTGCACGTCGGTTGCACTTCGGTTACACGTCAGTTACACGACAGATACACGTCAGTTACACGACAGTTACATGTCAGTTACACGACAGATACACGTCAGTTACACGACAGATACACGTCAGTTACACGACAGATACACGTCAGTTACACGACAGATACACGTCAGTTACACGACAGTTACACAACAGTTACACGTCAGTTACACGTCAGTTACACGTCATTTACACGACAGTTACACGACAGTTACACGTCGGTTACACGTCAGTTACACGTCGGTTACTCGTCAGTTACACGTCGGTTACACGACAGTTACACGTCGGTTACGCGACAGTTAAACGTCGGTTACACGTCAGTTACACGTCAGTTACACGTCGGTTACTCGTCAGTTACACGTCAGTTACACGTCGGTTACACGTCAGTTACACGACAGTTACACGTCGGTTACACGTCAGTTACACGTCAGTTACACGTCAGTTACACGTCGGTTACACGTCGGTTACACGTCAGTTACACGACAGTTACACGTCATTTACACGTTAGTTACACGTTAGTTACACGTCGGTTACACGTTAGTTACACGTCGGTTACATGAGAGTTACACGTCAGTTACACGTCGGTTACACAACAGTTACACGTCGGATACACAACAGTTACACGTCGGTTACACGTCGGTTACACGTCGGTTACACGTCAGTTACACGTCAGTTACACGTCAGTTACACGTCACTTACACGTCAGTTACACGTCGGTTACACGTTAGTTACACGTCGGTTACACGTCAGTTACACGTCGGTTACACGTTGGTTACATGACGGTTACACGACAGTTATACGTCAGTTACACGTTGGTTACACGTCAGTTACACGTCACTTACACAACAGTTACACGTCAGTTACACGTCAGTTACACGTCAGTTACACGTCAGTTACACGTCGGTTACACGTCAGTTACACGACAGTTACACGTGAGTTACACGACAGTTACACGACAGTTACACGTCGGTTACACGTCGGTTACACGTCGGTTACACGTCGGTTACACGTCAGTTAGACGTCGGTTACAAGTCAGTTACACGACAGTTACACGACATTTACACGTCAGTTACACGTCAGTTACTCGTCAGTTACACGTCGGTTACACGTCGGTTACACGTCGGTTACACGTCGGTTACACGACAGTTACACGACAGTTACACGTTAGTTACACGACAGTTAAACGTCAGTTACACGACAGTTACACGTCGGTTACACGTTGGTTACACAACAGTTACACGTCGGTTACTCGTCAGTTAAACGTCAGTTACACGACAGTTACACGTCGGTTACACGACAGTTACACGTCAGTTACACGAAAGTTACACGTCAGTTACACGTTAGTTACACGTTAGTTACACGTCAGTTACACGACAGTTACACGACAGTTACACGTCAGTTACACAAAAGTTACACGTCAGTTACACGTTAGTTACACGTTAGTTACACGTCAGTTACACGACAGTTACACGACAGTTACACAACAGTTACACGTCAGTTACACGTCAGTTACACGTCAGTTACACGTCAGTTACACGTCAGTTACACGTCGGTTACACGTCAGTTCCACGACAGTTACACGTCATTTACACGTTAGTTACACGTTAGTTACACGTCGGTTACACTTCAGTTACACGTTAGTTACACGTTAGTTACACGTCAGTTACATGAGAGTTACATGTCAGTTACACGTCGGATACACAACAGTTACACGTCAGTTACACGTCGGTTACACGACAGTTAAACGTCAGTAACACGTCGGTTACATGACAGTTACACGTCAGTTACACGTCAGTTACACGTCAGTTACACGACAGTTAAACGTCGGTTGCACGTCGGTTGCACGTCGGTTGCACGTCAGTTACACGACGGTTACACGATGGTTACACGTCAGTTACACGACAGTTACACGTCGGTTACACAAGTTACACGTCGGTTACACGACAGTTAAACGTTAATTACACGTTAGTTACACGTCACTTACACGACACTTACACGTCGGTTACTCGTCAGTTACACGTCGGTTACACGTCAGTTACACGACAGTTACACGTCAGTTACACGTCAGTTACACGTCGGTTACACGTCAGTTACACGTCTGTTACACGTTAGTTACACGTTAGTTACACGTCGGTTACACGTCGGTTACACAACAGTTACACGTCGGTTGCACGTCGGTTACACGACAGTTACACGTCAGTTACACGTCACTTACACAACAGTTACACGTCAGTTACACGTCAGTTACACGTCGGTTACACGTCGGTTACACGTCGGTTACACGTCAGTTACACGTCATTTACACGTTAGTTACACGTTAGTTACAGTTACACGTCGGTTACACGTCAGTTACACATTAGTTACACGTTAGTTACATGAGAGTTACACGTCAGTTACATGAGAGTTACACGTCAGTTACACGTCGGTTACACAACAGTTACACGTCAGTTACACGTCAGTTACACGTCGGTTACACGTCAGTTACACGACAGTTACACGTCGGTTACACGTCGGTTGCACGTCGGTTAGACGTCGGTTACACGTCAGTTACATGTCAATTACACGTCGGTTACACAACAGTTACACGTCGGTTACTCGTCAGTTACACGTCGGTTACACGACAGTTAATTGTCAGTTACACGTCGGTTACATGACAGTTACACGTCAGTTACACGTCAATTACATGTCGGTTACACAACAGTTACACGTCGGTTACACAACAGTTACACGTCGGTTACTCGTCAGTTACACGTCGGTTACTCGTCAGTTACACGTCGGTTACACGATGGTTACACGTCAGTTACTCGTCAGTTACATGTCGGTTACACGTCAGTTACACGACAGTTACACGTCGGTTACACGACAGTTAAACGTTGGTTACACGTCGGTTGCACGTCGGTTGCACGTCAGTTGCACGTCAGTTACACGACAGTTACACAACAGTTACACGTCAGTTACACGTCGGTTACTTGTAAGTTACACGTCGGTTACATGTCAGTTACTCGTCGGTTACTCGTCAGTTACACGTCGGTTACACGTCAGTTACACGTCAGTTACACGACAGTTACACGTCGGTTACACGACAGTTACACGACAGTTACACGACAGTTACATGACAGTTACACGTCAGTTACACAACAGATACACGTCGGTTACATGACAGTTAAACGTCAGTTACACGTCGGTTACTCGTCAGTTACACGTCGGTTACACGTCGGTTACTCGTCAGTTACACGTCGGTTACACGTCAGTTACACGACAGTTACACGTCGGTTACACGACAGTTAAATGTTGGTTACACGACAGTTACACGTCAGTTACACGACCGTTAAACGTCGGTTGCCCGTCGGTTGCACTTCGGTTACACGTCAGTTACACGACAGTTACACGACAGTTACACAACAGTTACACGTCAGTTACACGTCATTTACACGACAGTTACACGTCAGTTACACGTTAGTTACACGTCAGTTACACGACAGTTACACGACAGTTACACGACAGTTACACGACAGTTACACAACAGTTACACGTCAGTTACACGTCAGTTACACGTCGGTTACACGTCAGTTCCACGACAGTTACACGTCATTTACACGTTAGTTACACGTTAGTTACACGTCGGTTACACGTCAGTTACACGTTAGTTACACGTTAGTTACACGTCGGTTACATGAGAGTTACACGTCAGTTACACGTCGGATACACAACAGTTACACGTCGGTTACTCGTCAGTTACACGTCGGTTACACGACAGTTAAACGTCAGTAACACGTCGGTTACATGACAGTTACACGTCAGTTACACGTCAGTTACACGACAGTTAAACGTCGGTTGCACGTCGGTTACACGACAGTTACACGTCGGTTACACAACAGTTACACGTCGGTTACACGACAGTTAAATGTCAGTAACACGTCGGTTACACAACAGTTACACGTCGGTTACACGATGGTTACACGTCAGTTACACGACAGTTACACGTCGGTTACACGACAGTTACACGTCGGTTACACAACAGTTACACGTCGGTTACTCGTCAGTTACACGTCGGTTACTCGTCAGTTACACGTCGGTTACACGATGGTTACACGTCAGTTACTCGTCAGTTACACGTCAGTTACACGACAGTTACACGTCGGTTGCACGTCGGTTGCACGTCGGTTGCACGTCAGTTACACGACAGTTACACAACAGTTACACGTCAGTTACACGTCAGTTACTTGTCAGTTACACGTCGGTTACACGTCAGTTACACGTCGGTTACTCGCCAGTTACACGTCGGTTACACGTCAGTTACACGACAGTTACACGACAGTTACACGACAGTTACACGTCAGTTACACAACAGATACGACAGTTACACAACAGTTACACGACAGTTACACGTCAGTTACACGTTAATTACACGTTAGTTACATGTCGGTTACACGTCAGTTACACGTCAGTTACACGTTAGTTACACGTCGGTTACATGACGGTTACACGACAGTTACACGTCAGTTACACGTCGGTTACACGTCAGTTACACGTCACTTACACGACAGTTACACGTCAGTTACACGTCAGTTACACGTCAGTTACACGTCGGTTGCACGTCGGTTACACGACAGTTACACGTCAGTTACACGACAGTTACACAACAGTTACACGTCAGTTACACGTCGGTTACACGTCGGTTACACGTCAGTTACACGTCATTTACACGTTAGTTACACGTTAGTTACACGTCGGTTACACGTCGGTTACACGTCAGTTACACGTCAGTTACACGTCATTTACACGTCAGTTACACGTTAGTTACACGTTAGTTACATGAGAGTTACACGTCAGTTACACGTCGGTTACATGTCAGTTACACGACAGTTACACGTTAGTTACATGAGAGTTACACGTCAGTTACACGTCGGTTACACAACAGTTACACGTCAGTTACACGTCGGTTACACGTCAGTTACACGACAGTTACACGTCGGTTACACGTCGGTTGCACGTCGGTTACACGTCGGTTACACGTCATTTACACGACAGTTACACGTCATTTACACGTCGGTTACACGTCAGTTACACGTTAGTTACACGTTAGTTACACGTCGGTTACATGAGAGTTACACGTCAGTTACACGTCGGTTACACAACAGTTACACGTCGGTTACTCGTCAGTTACACGTCGGTTACACGTCAGTTACACGTCGGTTACAAGTCAGTTACACGACAGTTACACGTCAGTTACACGTCGGTTACACGACAGTTACACGTCAGTTACACGTTGGTTACACGTCAGTTACACGTCAGTTACTCGTCAGTTACACGTCGGTTACACGTCAGTTACACGTCGGTTACACGACAGTTACACGACAGTTACACGTCAGTTACACGACAGTTACACGACAGTTACACGTCAGTTACACGACAGTTACACGACAGTTACACGTCAGTTACACGACAGTTACACGTCAGTTACACGACAGTTACACGACAGTTACACGTCAGTTACACGTCAGTTAGAAACAAACATCCAGTGTTTCACAATGAGCTGTGTTGTCGTAAACGATGTGATATTGTGGCATTTATGAACTTGATTTGAATCACATTTCACGTTTGTCTGAAAATGAAACCTCAACAAACTCGTTCAAAGACATCATCCCCAGCCCTCGACACAAGAATATATCATATTGTATATATTATAAGTGTCATAAATAATCCACAGACATAAACGTTTTGAAGAACTGTTACTGTTAAAAGTACTTTCACACAGATTTTTGAACTGGTGAACGTTAAATGTGGAGATTTTAATGAAGAACTGATCTTTTGGTCAACAAATCAACTCCCTGTGTTTGTGTTGTTGTTTACTCAAAACTGAGGCTTGAACTCAGAACCTTCTCACAGGAGGTCACCGTGAACTCAGAACCTTCTCACAGGAGGTCACCGTGAACTCAGAACCTTCTCACAGGAGGTCACCGTGAACTCAGAACCTTCTCACAGGAGGTCACCGTGAACTCAGAACCTTCTCACAGGAGGTCACCGTGAACTCAGAACCTTCTCACAGGAGGTCACCGTGAACTCAGAACCTTCTCACAGGAGGTCACCGTGAACTCAGAACCTTCTCACAGGAGGTCACCGTGAACTCAGAACCTTCTCACAGGAGGTCACCGTGAACTCAGAACCTTCTCACAGGAGGTCACCGTGAACTCAGAACCTTCTCACAGGAGGTCACCGTGAACTGTTACTTTCCACCTCGGGTCCTGGTTCATCGGGGAAAAGAAGAAATGTTCCACACTGTGACTTTAACCTTCAACACTTCAAAAACACCTCAAAAACACGGCACTCGAGCTGAAGAACACCACACCCTCAAACAAGAATACTCGAGTACAAGGAGCTGATACTTGAGTACAAGGAACTGATACTCTAGTACAAGGAACTGATACTTGAGTACAAGGAACTGATATCCGAGTACAGTAATCTGATATTCGAGTACAAGGAACTGATACTCGAGTACAAGGAACTGATATTTGAGTACAAGAATCTGATACTCGAGTACAATGAACTATACTCGAGTACAAGGAAATGTACTCGAGTACAAGGAACTGATATTTGAGTACAAGAATCTGATACTCGAGTACAATGAACTATACTCGAGTACAAGGAAATGTACTTGAGTACAATAATCTGATACTCGAATATAAGAATCTGATACTCGAGTACAAGGAACTGATACTCGAGTACAAGGAACTGTTACTCGAGTACATGGAACTGATACTCGAGTACAATAATCTGATACTCGAGTACAATACTCTGAAACTCGAGTACAAGGAACTGATACTCGAGTACAAGGAACTATACTCGAGTACAATAATCTGATACTCGAGTACAAGGAACTATACTCGAGTACAAGAATCTGATACTTGAGTACAAGGAACTGATACTCGAGTACAAGAATCTGATACTCGAGTACAATGATCTATACTCGAGTACAATAATCTGATATTCGAGTACAAGGAACTGATACTCGAGTACAATAATCTGATACTCGAGTACAAGGAACTATACTCGAGTACAAGGAACTATACTTGAGTACAAGGAACTATACTCGAGTACAATAATCTGATACTCGAGTACAAGGAACTGATACTCGAGTACAAGAATCTGATACTCGAGTACAAGGAACTATACTCGAGTACAAGGAACTATACTTGAGTACAAGGAAGTATACTTGAGTACAAGAATCTGATATTGAATATTTAGAATTCCATTCACAGAAAAAACACAGCAAAATGTCAAATGAGAAACTGATATTTCTGCACTTTTCTGTTTTAGAGACAAATGTCTTCTTTCTGTCTCTGAACTGCTTTGGTGAAGACAGAAGACAAAAGACAGAAGACAAAAGACAGAAGACAAAAGACAGAAGACATTTGATGCATAAATATTTGCTCCTCAGGAGAAGAGAGTGACTAAAAGACTTACTGAAGCTCAGCAGCGGCTTTTCCACCAGAGGAAGGGCATCAGGTTTAAACGAGACAAGAAGCAACTGGAATAAACAAGGACGACTGCAGCCAATCACAGCATCTGCCTCTCGACCAATCACATGTTTTTTAACCCACAACGTGAAGGAGGAAAAGAGATGGATTTGGTCGAGGAAATAATTATAACGACTTTCTCAAGACGAACTTTTCATGAAAAGTTAGACATTGTAAGAAGAGGTCGTCCTACGTCCTACGTCCACGCTGCAGGCGGTTTGTCCCATTTTCAACGTTTGGACATCAGCGCGTTGAAAACACGTTGACAACGAGCAGACACCGGGTGGAGAACGCACGGAGAGCGGAGAAGGTGAGAAAACGCCTGTTTTTAACTGCGTTTCTGTCTAAATGTAAAATGTCTAGAGCCATGACATCATGAAGATGTAATAAGAGGTGGATTCATTCAGGTGGAACTGTGTATGACATCACTGAAGACCCCAGA